>NC_045736.1:17350965-17650965 GCF_008692095.1 Etheostoma spectabile
TCTGCATTGTTTTAACCTGAGGTTTGACTGTTGGCCGAACCCTCTTTTCCAGAACCTTGGAATAGACTTTACTAGGGAGACTGGTAAGTGTGATACCCCTCTAATTGGCACACACCCTCTGGTTCCCCTTTTTGAAATGGGGATCGGACAAATCTCACCAATCCCTGGGGCTTTGCCACTGTGGAGTTGTTTAATTATCTCAGTGACTTCCACCAGGGAAATTGACGACATCATCCCCATCAACCTCCAGCTTTGCCTCTTTAATAGAGGGCGTATTAGCTGGATTTAGGAGTTCCTCAAAGTGCTCCTTCCACCGCCCTATTACCTCCTTAGCTGAGGTCAACAACATTCCATCCTTACCGTACACAGCTTGGATGGTTCCCCGCTTCCCCCTCTAGAGGTAGTGAACAGTTTTCCAGAAGTACCTTGGGTACCTTGGTGCTGACCAAAAGTCCTTCTCCATCCCCCACACCCTGTGCTTTGCCTCTTTCATGGCAGAGATTGCACCCTTTGGTATCTTGCAACTGCCTCTGGAGCCTTCTGGGATAACATCTTCCAGAGAGACTGCTTCTTCAGTTGGATGGCTTCCCTAACTACCGGTGTCCACCAGGATGTTTGTAGGTTACCGCCCCCTTGAGGCACCTAAGAACCTAAGACCACAGCTCCCCACCGCAGATTCAACAATGGAAACTTTGAATATTGTCCACTCAGATTCAATGCCCCCAGCCTCCACAAGGAAGAACAAAAAGCTCCGTCGGAGGTGTGAGTTGAAAGTCTGTCAGGGGCCTCCTCTAGATGTTCCCAGTTTACCCAAACTACCCATTTGGGCTTACCAGGTCTATCCAGAGTCTTCACCCAGGGTGCTCTGGTACCACGTACGCACAGACAGCCACTCTGGTTTAGATCAGGGAGGCCGTTCCTCCCAATCACGCCTCTCCGAGCATCTCCATCATAGCCCACGTTTGTGTTGAAGTCCCCTAGCAGAACTATGGAGTTCCCCACTGGAGCCCTGTACAGGACTCCATTCAAGATCTATAAGAAGGCTGAATACTCCAAACTCTTGTTTGGTGCATATGCACAAACAACAGTCAGAATGGGGGAGACAGAAACTGTGCAGTATAGCTTAAAATTAAATCAAAAATTCAAGTTGATATTGTTGTCTTTAATTTGTAAGTGAAATTTGATATTGCTGTATTTAGGTTTGATTGATTGACAATCCGTCACTCCTCTTCTGACCCATCTAAGATGTGTGACGTATGTTTTTTTGGCAATTTACTAAGTCTGGAGTTGAGTAAAAGGCATGTATCAAGTTCTTTTTCTGTGGTTGTTTCACCATGTATCTGAGTATTCCTCATGTAACTGCGGTACATGTATTGTTTCTTAGATAAAAGACACATTGACTTTTCTTTTTCATGGAGAGAACTTACATTCACACTAACATGGCAGTGCAGCTAAGGTATCAACTCATCAGCAGCTGTTGAATCAACATGTTGTCATGTTCTTGTATTGTGCTTGAATGTGTGGCAATGGGCCATCAAGTTACTATGAAACCACAATCCATTATGCAGCTCCCCTTTCCTTCAGAGTAAAGCCTCCCTAGTGACATCTGAATATCTTGGCTGCCCTCATCTGGTTAGGTACAGAATTGGAAAAGGTTCTACATTTATTCAACAACAAATACTTTTATTTATATATTTTTATGCAGTGTAGTTACAGTTATCAAAAGTAGTACTCTAGTACTCTTTCTAACAGTGTTTATCAAAAGCAAAGAACAGAAATTCTCACAAGAAATTTTGCAGCTGGACATTCTTAAATTCATTATGAAACAAGATAAAGTGTTGAGTTGGGCATGCATTCAGGCTGTTTAAGTAATTGGATTTCACCTGTCAAACATATATGTTTCAGCATATTGTCAGACCAGCAAAGTGAGAAAAGACCTCATAATAATTCAACATACTGTATATATAAAATATACTCACTTATACTTATAGAAAAATGTAGATGCAAAACAGGATGACATTGAATTTAAGTGCTATACGTCCTTGATGCTAATCCTGAATTTGAAGTGATCAATTATGCATGGGCTACATATTTAAAGACTACACTAAGATGTGAAAATATTACAGTAAACTGAACCTTTACCCAATTCTGCGGCTAAAAGAAGGTCACTGATTTCTTTAATGAGGTCAGTCTCTATACTATGATCTGAATTGATTCATGAAATCTTGACAGATCTCCAAAGCTATGATGTGAGCAGAATCTTGAAGAGGAAAATGTTTGTACAGACATGTTTGTTGGGATTTAAAAGATCTAGATTCTCTAATTTTTTTTTACAAGTGAGGTTGAGCCGCACAAAATGAAATGGAAAGCGTCAGTTTGGAGAATGCAATTCCATACCATAACCAATTGCTTCCGCTAGCAATTTTCAAAGGAAGTGTAGACTTCCTAAAAGATATATTTTTTGATAAAGATGATCATGGCATAGGTGCACAAAGGGTAAAACACCACTAAAATGTCTGTATAAACATATAGGTATGAAACCCATAAATGAAAGGGAAGGTGTAAGTGCTCAATCTTTGTTCTTACAAGGATTGATTGCTTGGCCCAACTCTATATCACTGGTGTCTAACCTTTTTTTTATCAGGTCGCTCTAATGGAGCATAGTTAAAGCGCCCATATTATGCTCATTTTCAGGTTCATAATTGTTATTTTGAGGTTGCACCAGAATACGTTTATAAGGTTTAATTTTCAAGAAACACCATATTTTTGTTGTACTGCACATTGCTACAGATTGTGTTTTCACCCTGTGTGTTTAGGACTCTGTTTTAGCGACAGAGTGAGACATCTTCCTTCTTTACTATCTGTGTAGCCACCTCGTCTTGTCTAGAAAGTTGTGGGGATTTTGAACAGCTCAGAATGATGGCAGAGGACATTCAGAAACACTGTATCTCACGTTCCAAGTTAATATTTGTGTGGAAGCACCAGAGACAAAAAAATAACACAACAACTCCCACCTTTTTTTTGGGCAGTTTACCATAATACTGATATATAAAACTGCTGAGTGACCCTCCTCATAAACTGTTGGAGGTCACTTACTCTATATTACTTTTTCTTTCTTTTGCAGCAGTGTTCTTATGAGCTCAGCCAGCTCTGTCCCATCTCTCACTACAGATCAAAAGGATGCTTGTATAAAGCAGGTTAATTATTGGTTTTGTCATCCCTGTCCTGAATTATAGGTCACTTGAACTACACTATAAACTATAATTGGAAGACTTGCATTCATCCGTTTCCTGAAAGCCATGACAGAAGCCTCAACCTCTGAGAATTAACCAGTTATTTCCATCAGCGATGACCTTACAGGACCATTTTGTTACTCAACCTCAAGTGATGGGAAGTGTGAGACATACAGGCAGAAGGAGAGTGGAAGTAGAGAGTGACTCTGTGGATTAATTATTAATTGTTGGTCATTGCTACAGCCCAATGTGCTCACACATTTGTGTAATTGAGCTTATTTCTTACAATTAGGCTGAGAGAACTGGCTGCTCAGGTTTTTACATTTAATCTGCTTGTTTGCCAGCCATAGACTGCATAATCAATACACAGCACTTAAAAATGAAACAATCCTTTTCCAGGCATTAATGGCTTTTAATGCTTTGCTTGTGAACCATTGCTATCTCACCTAAAAAAAAAGAAGGAAAAAGAGGAATAACACCATTCACTGATTTTGGATTTCAAACAGGTTTAAGCTTTACTATTATTTGTAATTGTCCTTGTGAGCTCAATTACAAGCTGGTTGGCTACTTTGCCCTTGATTTAATAGGCTAAACCTGTACACCTGCTGAGTAACTTAGAAATTAATATAATACTGGATTAATGATATATTACCGTTGTTATTTATTAAAATCATTATACAATGTAAGTTTTGTGGCTGGATATAAGGTTGAACGTTTTTTTTTAATATGTTTATTTAGCTTTTTTGTATATTAATATAAACACAACAATAAGATAACAACAACACTCAGTACAACATTGGTCTATACACATTTACATTTAAAATGGACCCAACCAGTACAATGAATAGGAAAAAAATAAAAGCATAAGAAAAAAAAAAAAAACATCTCAGTTCTCAGTTCTGGAAGTTCAAAATGACCAGGTTGCAAGTAGAGTGTTATGAGCAGGACATTGGGAAGAGGCAGAGGCTAGCCAAGGACAACACTCAAAAGCACTGAAGCCACTGTGGTGTTGGAAAAGTGAAAATATGAAGTCCAAATGTTCATAAATTGTCCCTCTGAAGAGTGAAGCAGACAGGTGCGGTACTCAAGAGGAAAGCATCAGAAAATGTTCTTGCCTGTTTGATTTAGTAGGGCGGTTGTCACTTATCCAAGACAGAAAGATGTTCTTCCTTGCTGCATATGTGACGATATAATACAGTCTGGCAGAGTTAGCATCCACAATAGTATCTTGACTGCGGTAACCCAGGATTAAAGAAAGAGGGTCCATGTGCAACATAACACTAAAAATAATTTCCAGACCTTGCAAAACACTCAGCCAGTGTGTTTGAATTTTTGGACAAGACCAGATTCAATGAGTATAGGTGCCCATGGAGATTTTATATTTTAAACATGCAGGTGAGAGTTGAGAGTTTGTTTTCTGTTTTTTGTTAGGAGAGATTTGTAAACGGTGCACAATGTTAAATTGCAGCAATCTGGCACGGTTAGAATCAGAAATTTCTTTGTTTGAGTCCATATCTTAGTCCATTTATCCCCATCAATATCTATACAAAGTTCACCTTTCCATTTTTGTATAACATCCTGTACATTTATCACATCAGTCTGGCGTAAGACATTGTAAAAGTGAGTAATGGATTTCTTAGCTGGGCCAAGGAGGAGCAATTGTTCAACTGCAGGTGTAGTGGCAGCAATATTGAGTGTAATTCCCCTGTTCATGAAGTCCTGAATCTGCAGGTATTTGAAAAATGCATGCCTGGGGAGATTATACTTTTTCAAATCACGCATCCTCTTTATCGCTCGAGATGTTGTGTTATATCCACCATTCACCATACCTGGTAAGAAGTTAGGATTGCCCTGAATTGAAACCAATGGAGATGTTAGTCCAGACCTCCCTTCAAGCTTTTGTGAAATAAACTATGCTTTTAATACATTAGAGATTATAGGGTTGTTTTTACAACAACTCCTGGCTGACTTCCTTGAAGGCCAAAAGGCCTAACAGGGAGCCTGAGGTTTGTGATTTTTCTAAATTCAGCAAATCAGAAGTGGGATCCTTCTTGACCCAATTTTCTATAAATCTTAAATGGGATGTTAGCTGAAAACATCTGATGTTGGGAAGATCTAGACCTCCCAAAAGTGTGGCGCACTTCCGTCAACACAGCAAGAAAGGCAGTGGGATGGCCACTCGCAGCTTTAATACAGGGTCCCACTGTGCTGATTGGCCAAAAGAGTGCCGGAAATTGTGAGCCACACTCATACTGCTACACCACAATGCAATTTAATTGACTGTTTTCCAATTACGGTTGTCATCATCATTGCTTGTAGTTGGCAGACGTTTAAAAAAAATTGTGACTTCAGTCAACTGTGAACATGGATTATCTTCTAAAACACAAATTTGGGAGAAGAATCTGAGATTAAACACCTCTGTGCCCACCGGCCGTGGTATATTGTTATAAACCATACCTAGTGGCTCTAGCAAAAAAAACTGCTAGCTTGTTAGAGAAGACACCCTTTTCCTTCTGGTGTGTTATTTGGAGGGGATAGTACCAGGTTTTCATTATACATCCATGATGGTTCTTTACAAGAACATTCAGTATCTCAAGAATCTTTCTAAGAGGATTATACCAAATATGAAAGCAGCAAAGCGCTGTGAAATGGGGCAATCATATACAAACGGGGAATTGAGCCATGTAGGGTAAGCTATGTGCCCAGTCAGAGTACTGTATAACCTGATAAACTGTGTGTAAAATGTACAATAACACATTATGTCAAACTGTGATATTGTGTAATTTTCTGGTTTTGCATCTTTGCAAGTAGTTGTCCCATCATGATTTCATAAGTTATTAGATTTATGTTTGCACTCTTGGGGACTCTAATACGTGCAACACTGACAACTCAAAGTCCCTCAAAACTTAAAAAAGGTTATTTATTTAGAGGTCTGGACACGGGTATACAAAGGCATAGCCCTTAAACTTCCCATCAGTCTAAACTAAAATATTTTGACAACTAGACCTACTAGATGGATCAAGATTAAATGTTTTACATTCAATGTTCCCAGAGGATGATGGTGGGAAAGGGCTCTACATTGTACTGGGATGAGAGAAAAACGTGCTCTCGTTTATTGGTATATCTTTAAACCAATCACGATCGTTATGGAAGGTGCTACGCGGAGGACGGAGTAACAGTGCCACTGCAAAATTGCCTTGGGAAGGAACTTGTTTTGGCGGAACGTGTACGTTTAAAGGTTGGTTTAGTTGTGCAACAGAAAACTCAGATTTAATAGATAGTGTAGCTAGCTGTCTGGATTTACCCTGCAGAAATCTAAGAAAAGGTTGCTCATAGTCCTCATAAATGGACCGGAGTTTAAAATGCCAACACAAAGAAAGTGGAAGGTGATGGACATCCACCTGAAATGAGGGACATCCGGTGGGATTTCTGGCAGAGAATTGTATATTTTCATTCTGCCTGTAGTGGGATCTCATACTGGAAATGAGTAAGAAATAGTTTTAGCCCTTTCCTATTCATATAACCATATATATGTGCATGAAAGAGGAAGAAAGGGGGAGCGTGAGAGACTGTGTGTGTGTCTCTGTGTTTGTGTGTAGGAAACAGAAATGCTGATGCCTCTCCTTTGGGCCCTGTCGAGCACACTTAGCGTCAGTGTTTACGATGCAAAATGGGAGAAAGCCCCCGTAATTCCGGGAGGCTTGAAGGCAGCCACGAGCAGGAGAAAGATAGGAGCCAGGGGGGCATTGTTTAAGTTGTGGGGCTGTCTGTTCAAACACTTTTGAAGGACGTACACACCTCATGGTGAAGTTACTGTCTGATGTCATGAGTTTAGATTGATTCATGCTGCAACAGAAGTTCCTCTGTCAGAGCTGCTCGCTGGATCTGTGGTTTACCCTCAGGCAAATCTGATTTATAATGTTGGCAGGCACAGTAATACAATACACAATACAATACTGACACAAGCCAGTTTAATGTGTCATAGAAGACACCCCAATACCTCACTGTTTTAGTTGTTGTATCAGTATTCCAACTATTGATTTAAAACCACTATTCTCTATTGCTTACACTTCAAACCATATGAGTACCAGTAGTTATATGCTTTTTTGCCAAGAGTTAGATGAGAAGATTAATACCACTCTCATGTCTGTACTGTGAATATGAAATAACCAGCTGGATTGTCCTCAAAGTGAGGTTGCCAGGCAATCAGCCAAGCTCCAGGAAGTTATAGCGCAGGGCCAAGATGTAGTCCATCACATAAATGCCCTTAAAACCACAATGACTTTTGTACGGATTTAACAAATGAAATTTAACATGATAACAGTTTAGATGTGCTGATAGGTGGATTGGACCTTTGTACAGTGTCAGGCTCGCTGTTTATCACTGTATCTAGTCTGTATGCTAAGCTATGCTAAGCATCTGGCTATAGTTTCACATTTAACAGATATGAGAGTGATATTGAGAGAGAGTGTCTCCATGTGTTGGGGTAGTTTTATACCGTACAGCGTAGACACAATGTAATTCTGCTAAATAAAATGCAACCCGTTCATTATTAATTTCACTTGTTTTTATTTTCAACAAATTGTGTATCCGAATACAATAGGCCTACACATTTTCTATAGGCTCAGTCTGCCACTTGTTTCAAAAGCAATTCAAGTGCTAGTCATCATGAAAGCCAAGTGACAGTACTCTGAGCCAATGGAAATCCCAATTGTTTGTTTGGGAGCATTCTAGGCCTACTGATTCACACATCTACTTTGAAATTAGCTTAAAATACACTGTAACTACATCACAGTGTTTTCAAATATCTTCGACCTATGTGATCAGACGCGACCAATCACTACCATTCAACACCAAGATGATTTGAAAAGCATTGTAGGCCGCTCACCGCATCTCATCCGCCCATCCCCTCCTGCCAGCTGCCACTTGCAGTAGTGATGCTGCTCCCTGGTGTGTAGAGGAGGAGAGAGAGCATGTCCGCTGCCCAATGACAGGGCAGGATGCTGAGAGAGGCTGCTCGGGTGAATGGAGGCGACACGATGCCGTCTAAAGCAGTGAAGGAAAGAAATTAACATCGATCAAGGTACATATGTCTCTTTTTCTTACATCCAGTGTTCCGCGTGTCGTTATAGAAGTAGTGACACGTGTATCCTGTCGTTTTTTTGGGCCGTTTTGTGAACGATTTGACGGAAAAAGCACCGGCTGTGTGCGTTAAAAAAACATTCCGGTGGTCGTTGATTGCATGGACACAGACAGTCAGTGCTTACTTGATATCTGAGAATTTGCATTTTTAAAGCCATGTTGAAACGACCAGCGCCATATTTCAAAATAAAGGTTTCAGTCGGCTTCCCTACCCCGGGTTAAACTAAAATTTCCTCGGTGTGGTCAGGTGCTCGACACACGCCGGAGCCATCGAAAATGTTAAGGCCCAATGAGCTGTCAATTGCTCGGTCGTGCTTCCTATGCTGCATTAAATGTAGGCTAATTCAGCGTACACATCAGTCAGCTGACATTAGAATACATATTTTAATTGATAACAGAAGCCTATGTGTAGGCCTAATTAAGATAACATCTGTCGAGGACTGTTTAACACGATTTCCGACATTGGAACATTGGATCTTGCTGGACTGGTTAACAGGCATTTGGAGTCGTATATAGGCTATTTTTGCATCCAATCAACCAGCTATTGAAGTCAGTGGGAAGCACGCGGGCGTCAGTACTGTAGTAGAATACGTGATGAGGAGGCTGCATGTTAAGCATTTCACCACACTTCACATGGAACGTCTTTATTATCAACCCATTGTAAAGGCTATTTATAGGAAATGGCATTTGTCCGCCATAGACATGCGCTCTGACCTCAAAAGCATGTTCTCACAGTGGTTTAGTCTTATTCAGTTTTGTTAGAGTAGGCTTGGAACAAAATGCCTGCATGCTGGCTTTTAAAATGTCATCATCGCCATATAGAAAAAGGGTCTCTCTGACCCCACAGATACACTCAGCATTGCCTGTGGTAAAATATTTGTGTCAATTCATCTGCCCTCACTGCTGATAACGCACCACTACCCTCTGAATTGCCAGTGATTATTTCTTCAGAGGCCTATTCTGGCTTTTACTGACAGGTTTTTGGGTAACTTGACATTTTGGCACCATATCTTTGTTTTTGGACTATCCCTTGTAAAGTTAACTGTGCTGTTTCTGTTTCTGTTTCTGCAATAATATGATACTCTTTTTATATTGCGCTGGTCATTTCCCTCCCTTGCCTGCATACTGTGAAATGTGCTTTGGTGAGGTGTGGATCCGTGTGTGGGTGGTTTAGAACAGGGTTAGCAGAAGAATAAAAGAATCAGAGTAATGTTTTTTATTGGAGACAACCTATTCAGTATTTGACTTAAGTGCTGATTGGTCAATCGAGAAAAAAAACTTAATTGTAATTAATCAAACAAAAACAAGAAATATGTATTAATTTCAGGTTCTAAAATGAGAGGATTCCCAGTTTTTTCTCTTTATTTTATATTACTGTAAATTCAATGAAATATTTTTGGGAATCTGACTGATAGAGAAAAAAACTGCATTTAAATATGTCACCATTCTTCCTTCCAAAAGTCTTCCACTTCTTTGAGATTTCTGGGCTGTCTGTCACGCACTGCTCTTTTAAGGTCTATCCATAGATTTTCAATTATGTCGAGGTCAGGCGATTGTGAAGGCCATGTCAAAACCTTCAGTTTACACCTCTTGAAGTAATCCAAGATGGATTTTAAGGTGTGTTTAGGATCATTATCCATTTGTAGAAGCCATCCGCTCTTTAACTTCAGCTTTTTCACAGATGGCATCAAGTTAGCGTCCAAAATCTGCTGAAATTTTATTGAATCCATTTTTCCTTCTACTCGTGAAATGTTCCCTTTGCCACTGGCTGCAATACAACCCCAAAGCATGATTGATCCACCCCCATGTTTAACAGTTAGACAGCGGTTCTTTTCATTAAATTCTGTGCTCTTTCATTTCCAAACCTTTTAATCTCATCGGTCAACAGAACTTGATTCCACAATGCATCAGGCTTGTCTATATGTTCAAACGCTGATTTTTGTGGTGAGGACGTAGAAGAGGTTTTCTTCTGATGACTCTTGAAGACCATATTTGTACAAGTATCTCTTTATAGTGGAATGATGTACCACAACTCCAGTGTCTGCCAGGTCTTTCTGGATGGATTGTGGGTTTTGACCTGCTTTTCTCACAATCCTGCGAGCTCTTCTGTTCTCTTGGTCTTCCAGATCTTGCTTTAACTTCCTCTGTTCCTGATGACTCCCATTTCTTAATTACATTCCAAACAGAGGATATTGGCATCTGATAACGCTTTGCTATCTTCTTATAGCCTTCTCCTGCCTTGTGAGCGTCAACTATTTTCAGTTTCAGTTTTCTAGACAACTGCTTAGAAGAAGCCATGGTGCTGATTGTTGGAGCAAGGTCAGATTAGTTAAGATTGACACCACCTGGTCTTTCCAGACAATGATTGAGAACAATCCATGACACTGTCAGGTCTCAGCTTTCCAAAGGAGGCGGTGCATGCTATAAACTCTGCAGGGTGCCCAAACTTTTGCAGACGTCATTTTTTTTGTTTCTGTTATTTTGAAAGTGTAAATGATGGAAATAAAATCTAACTTTTGTGACATATTATACGAATGTCTAATCTGTCATTTGATGCCTTTTGGAGATTTTTCCATCTTTTCTTGGCTTCTTTATGCACATTTATAACTTTTTTTACCTGGGGGGGGGGCCCAAAGTTTTGAGCCCCACTGTAGATCATATCAAACATTGACTGAAAGATGCTTCACACATAGAATGTAAGGCCTCAAAAAATTAGTTGAATCATTCACACAGTTTCCCCAAAAAGCAAACATTACAAGCCTCAACTGAATAGATTTACAGCAGGTCAATTATAATATATTGCAACATGTTTTTGTAGTTTGCCCAATGCTGAATTCTGTTTTTTGCTCTTAAAACATTTACCAACCAGACTTCACAATCCGGCTGTAGCAGGCTGACCACTGTAGATAAGAGCTACAGTGTTTGTTGTTGCATATGTCTGCGTATCAAAAATTGAATGGAGTTTGACTCTCAGAGGGAAGTAGAAATAAAAATAATTGTTTTACAGTTTTTAGGCTATGAATGCAAAATCTTTAGACATGCTCTGTCCAAGCCCTTAAACTAATTCTGGTTCATTTGTTCCGCCATTTTATATTAGTATGTTCCCATTTACCCAGACACCTTTTACTTAATATTACTAACAGAGATGACAGTGTCCTGTCTGACCTCCTCTGTCAAGCTGCAGTGATTGCCCCCTGGCCACGTGTTTCCACACGGGTGATGCAATAAGTGCAACTGAGGGTTCCTGTCATCCACAATCTCCCTGGATTTCATGCACCCACCAGACCTGTTGACACATGGTTCTCTGTGCCAGGAATTGTCATTTCACCTGTCCCTCAAAAGAAATATGAAAGAATATGCATGAAGATAAAAACCCTGGGATTGTTGGATGGCCATGTCACTTTAGCACTGCTGCAACACACACCATTACCATTTGGCCACAATGTTTGGAGACTTATGCTACCTTTATGTCAGACGACTGAGGTGCTTTATCTAGCCCAGGCATAGTCACCATGGCAACTGGGTCTGAGCAGCAAGTGTTACCAGAGGAAGTACCATAGTTCACTTTGATCAAAGGGTCTAATTTTTTTGTCTAACAGATGGTCCAATATTATTAATCACCAAACAGCCTGTGACATTAACGATCTCTGTCAGCGCTTTGTCTTCCACTTCAACAACAGCTTTTTGTATTTATGCAAAACGTTATTTGCCATAATGTAATAATGACACTGCCGTTATGTGTAATTTCAAGCTAAATAAATAAATGTATTATAATTAGACCGTGATATAGCTTGTTCTATTTTAAAGCTTGAGGTGGCATGAAATGGCAGAACCATTATTACAACATTTAAAATTAAGCCTCCTGTAGCCTTTTCTCATCATTAGGCAGCAGGCTCTGCAGTATTTAAAAACCTTTTGAGTTATAGTATTTTTATTTAAAATGTGGCTAGAAAATCTGTACAGCTTATTGTGAAGTGCGTAAGTGTCAGTGGTTATAAATTATTGGAAGTTGCTTGTTAATTTTAATTTGTAATTTTGTTTTATGAGAAAATACAATGCATCAGATTACTTTGTAATATGCCATGGGTTTGATTATGTTAGCTCTCTTTTCTTATTTATTTTTATTGCATTGAGTTGGGAACATTGAATTGGTTGTATTGTTTGGTGCAAATAGTGGTGTATGTCTCTGTACTCTGGTGCTCTTTGTAGCTTTGGTTCAGTTTCTAACACGTATTACATTATTAAACCCTGTATTCAAATCTTGTAATCACTGATCAAAAAGGGAGCCAAAGAGACAAACATCACAATATGGAATAAATCATAATCACGTATATTCTGGCAATATTGAAATCACGATTTAACATCATTGTTCATTGACTTTTGGAAAGGTGTTGCATGTGGTGAAGTTAAAAACAGTGAAACAGTTAAACAAATCAACAGTGAAAACACCCTGAACTGTCAGATTTCCCTTCAAACTTTATTACATTCAGAACGCAAGACAAAATAAGAGTTTACTTGCCAAACCTCATGTTCAACGAAAATATAGGAGCCAAAATTGTAATCACTATAGAAATTTCGATTAATTGCTCAGCCCTTATTCACATAAACCGCTAATCACCAAGTTTCCCCTGACTGTAAAGTATAATGGGATGTAGTGGGAAATCCAGGATGATGTTGAGAACTTCCTGTGGGCCATTGGAAATAGGAGCCAAATAAAATGTGGCAGTTTGCTGCTGATGTGGACTGATACAGTTGTAAAGCTAACAGAACAATTTACTTTTTCAACTGCATCATATTGCAGGAGAAATCTTTTTGTTTTACCCAGTAATACTTTGTGGTATGTCTGTGCCTTTCATTTGACACGTTGTGAGTCATCTAACAGGTACTTCTCTCCTGTTTCCTCAGATCTGATTTTGATGTGCTGCACCAGTTAGGGCATGAAATAAATCACCCATGTGCGGTACAAAGGGTCAGGACAGTCTCCTTTCAGCAAGCTCCCGTTAAGGACCCTCTGGTGGCTACGCCGCTGATTCACAGGACATGTACAGCAGTGCCAGAGCTGTAGGCCATATAGAGAGCAGCCCCGCACGGTCCCCGCGCCTGCCAAGGTCCCCCAGACTGGGCCATCGGAGGGCCAATGTTGGGGGCGGGGGTGGTGCGGGGGGAAAGACGCTCTCCATGGAGAACATCCAGTCACTCAACGCTGCCTATGCTACTTCTGGTCCCATGTATCTGAGTGACCACGAAGGCGTGGGCTCCACTGCCACTTACCCAAAAAGCACTATGACTCTGGGTCGCGCCACCAACCGGGCCATGTATGGGGGCCGCGTCACAGCCATGGGCAGCAGCCCTAATATTGCTTCAGTGGGGCTGCCCCATGGTGACCTTCTGTCTTACAGTGACCTGGGCTCCCTCTCCATGCTGCACCACCACCACCACCACCAGGGTGTGCCCTCCGCACTGCTGAGGCAGGCGGTGCGGGGCAGTGGGGGGGAGTTGCTGGAGATGCAGGTCCAGCTCAGGGATATGCAGAGGGAGAATGAGCTGCTGCGCCGGGAGCTTGACTTGAAGGACAGCAAGTTGGGATCTTCCACAAACAGCATCAAGAGCTTCTGGAGTCCTGAGCTGAAAAAGGAGAGGATAATGAGGAAAGAAGAGGCGGCTCGCACATCAATCCTTAAAGAGCAGATGAGAGTCACTCATGAGGAGAATCAGGTGAGACAAGCCCATTCAGCTGTTGTAATCCACTCATTACTACAGTGAATTTCACTTTGCTAGTTTGCTGTCTTTTCATTGTCTTCTTTGATCTGTGTGTATCTGCTTTCACCATTCCCTTCTCTGCAATAGACCACTGCCATGCTCAGTCCAAGAGTTCAAGAGAATTATTGCTGTCAGTCATGTTTTTCAGTGTTTGTAGAAACCTTTCTGGAAAGAGTTCTTTGCACACATAAATATTTAACACGCACTCTCCTCTTATAGTGCTCCAGTACAGAATCAATGTCAGAGAGACCACTTGAGCCAGAGGAAATACAAAACCCTTTAATCTAGTTTTCTATAATCAAAATTACAAGGTTAATATAATGAGCTTTGTGCATGTATATAACAATCTTATAATCCATAAGGCTGATGAGGAAAACCTGCTCTTATTTAGTTGTTTTCATGATTATGCGAGAAGCCCTATGAGAGTACAACAACAGGTGAATTGTAACTTATGTATGCAATCTGGACACCAAATTCATTTTAGTTTATTTTCAAAGGTTATCAGATTGGCGTTAGAGTGTTAAATGTCAAAAGGTGTTTTGCTTCAATGTGGGGGTGTAGTCATGGCCTAGTTAAATCAGTAACTGACAAGAGTAGGCACAAGTTCCAGAGACAAATGTCAAGGTTACTTAAACGTTCTGTCTTACTCTCCTTCTCATCCAGTTTCTATGATCTTTTATTTACTTACTCTGACTTCTGATCATCCCTCCCTGTCCACCTCTGTTTATCTGGCCTTTGCTCTCTTCCAATAAACTACATTCTGTTATTTTATCACCCAATGAATATTATTATTAGATTATATATAATATTAAATCTTATAATAATGTAGATAATAACAGCCAATCATCAATAATTACATTTACATTCAATATGGTAACATTGTTCTCATACTCTATATTAATGTTGAAAGATATAGCGTGACACACTGAGGTAGACTGTGGAATAAGTCAGCGTACTGCTAGACTGGCTAGATTGAGCTCTACAGCATTTTGCTTTTTGAAGCAGTTCTGTGGCATAATGCAGCTGATTCTACCATGCCTTGTGCAACGTAAAGGCCTAGTTTGGCCAGCTGGTTGTAGTCTTTGTGCAAGTTTGTCTGCATTTCTGTCTGTCTGGTTGAATGATGCTGTCAGACTCTGAGCAGCCAGTAGGCCACTCATTACTCAACACTGTCAAGGTCACAGCAGACCGTCTGTGTGACCCTTTAATGAGACCTGTCTGCCACATGTCTCCTTTGCTGCATTTGTCTGGTTAAACATTGTATCTTTGTTTGTGACTTACTTGAATTTACTGGAGATTAAAGAGGCTGCAGTTGGCCAGTTCATCCCTTAAGCATTGCCATGCTGCTAAAAGGAAAGGATGTTGAGCTCTCTGCCTCACAGTTTTACCTGCTGCTGATCCCTAGTGGGGAGCCAGAGGTCCTTTGATTCTTTTATATCTTTATGTGTGGTGAAAATGTATGTGAACAATGTTTGGGAGGAGAATATGCCTGTTCAAGCTAAACCAGCACTGTCACTGACAAGGACTAAGCCATTAATCATTTTACTTATTCCTTATGTTCAGTGCGATTAAATACTCAGCGTGAATCCTTGTATGTATTTTTAGCTTGGCTTCATACACTGTAGGAGCTGAATGTGTCCGGCAGATTATGGAAGCCGTACAGTGTGGGCTTTCATGCCTTTGTGCTCGATGCAAAGAGAAGGCTCTTTTTTTAAATACTCAGCCTTGTCCATCAGTGTTTGCTACACTCTACACAGAATGATATTTATATCCCTCCTGGTTGGGTTCATTAATGAAGTATGTCGGCTTATAAAAGGCAGATGTGCCTTATTACTATAATTGGTCTTTTCTATCTTGATTTCTGGGCTGTGAGGCATCCTTACGTAAGGTGGGGTGGTTTGAAATACTGACTGAGGAGCAAAGTGGCTCATTAATAATGGAGTAATTTCAGACCAATCATTACATCTGTCTTGTAGCACCCTTTACAATGGCATACAGGTGCCTTAGGCCTCTGTTAGCTTGAGCAAATGCTGTGCATTATTTATTTTGTGAAAAATAAGATTTGGGAATATGTGCTTCTTTTCACCTCATCTTAGGAAGTGAGAAAAAACATTCAAGCATTAGTTTTTTCTCGATTGCTCTGTAAACACAGACTCAACTGTGAGTGAAATACCAACTGTAGCCGGCAGAGCTTGATTCAAGACAGTAGATGGTCATGACTAGAGGCGATGATGAGCCCAGGATTGTTTTGTGAGGCGCACTTTTAATCTACCATGCAAGTGGTTCAGGCTGTTATAACGTTGATCCATTTGAATTGAATTCAGCAGAATGTTTTGTCATGCTGAAGATGGACAAGAGTGCTGGAGGCAGATGTGTGAGCTAGAGCGAACCATATCTGGTCGTAGCTGAGCATTAGTCATGACCACTGCTCCTCAGCCACCCAGTCAGCTTTCATCCACGCAATCCCCAAAATGGAGGCTGATTCTCCAATATCATACAGCTGTGTGCATGGATACTTTGCCTCAGACATGACATGGTTTTTAAAATTATTTATATGGTTTCATGTCACTGTGTCTCAGTAAATTGTAAGGGGCGTATTTGGAGCACATTGTGTAAATGTGGATGCATGTGCTAGTAATCGACCCATCATCAGCCCTAGCTGATTATCTGTATCAGCGTTTTATTTGCCTGATGACCGATATAGTTAATTAATTCAAAAGTGTGCTACTTTGGCTCTGCTACAGCTCTGCGTCTGTCCTTCTACTTTGGGTTTCATTCACCCACAACACTATCTGACTGTGTTTTATGTTGAAAGTTTCTCATTTATTAAATAATTGCTTAAAGCATTTAAACTAAATGTTGTGTTGGAGTTTGTAACATTCCAAAAACTTAATTTTGACTTGAAGATTTTAATTTTCAGTGTAAATACACATTGGTTATTGGTTTCATAACTAATAATCGTCCTTGAAAAAAATCGGTCAATCCCTAGCATGTGCAAACTGGTAATGTGTGTGCAGAGGATTCATCATTATCGGTATTTTGTGTGTGAGAGCTACTGTATATCATATACGTATTATATGTAATTATCATTTGCACATATCATTTATATTCACTGTGATGCAGCAGGTGTGCACCCCACACAGTATGTTGTGTTCCTATTTAGCTATGTTCAGTTGGTAGTAAGCAATTTTTGCAGTAGTCACATATACACGATGAGTAATGTCATGACAGGGTGAGCTCAAGTAGACACAGGACTTTTATTATAAGTCAAAAGAGCTCATGCATTTTTCCTCAATTGGTATGGTTAGCATTCAAACAGAACTTTGTCAAGCATCATACATTGTAAACAAATGTCACACACTGGAAACTGAGTTCGAATGAGCTTTTAAACCACCCCAAATGAATTTGTTAAAGCAGACCATACAGCTCAGGTGTGAAAGCACCCTAAGATTTGTATGTTTTGTAACAAGTAGACAAGATATGCAGGGATGATGGAGTGAAAGAAATGATGGAGATAGATAGATAGATAGACAGAAAGTACCATACTCAGACAATACAATAAATAATACATATTTGACACCACTGTACAAAAGAAAGGCAATGCCTATTATGTAAATGTATGTGTGTATGTGTGTGTGTGTGTGTGTGTGTTGTGTGTGTGTGTGTGTGTGTGTGTGTGTGTGTGTGTGTGTGTGTGTGTGTGTGTGTGTGTGTGTGTGTGTGTGTGTGTATGTCTGCATGGGGATGTAAGCACAACATGATAAATCTTTCTAGGCAGAACTAGAAGACAGAAGAACAGTGTTCAAGCAAAAGAATATAAATACTACTGCTTACACAATAAAATAAATAATCAGAGTGTTGCCAACAGGGACGTTGTAGAGTGCCAACTGGTGGACAAACTATGCAACGCCAACCTCATAACATGGTTGACCGTTTTTATTTTAATTTTTAAATATTCATTTATCTGAATCAGTTATTTGTCACTATAATTGATTCTGATGAATTCATATTTTTAAAAAAATCTTTTAGTTTGGGAAATGCCTAATATCGGCCTGCCAATATATCGGTCGGGCTTTAATGTGTATCTGTGTATTCTGTATGTTGGCTGATGTTTTCACTATTAAACTCCACATGTAGCAACTCATTAAGGATCATTGTCCTTGTTTTTCTTCTGCTCCGCATGGTCTGGAGCAGTAAGTGACTTTCCCATTTTGGGATGCCCACTGTGATGTGCTTTCATGGATTTAAATAGGAAATTATAATCCTTGAACCAAAGTGTATTTACCCAACCAAAGGGTATAAACATTACTTTGAATTAACCCTTGCATAAGAATGGTTTTGGAATTTGAAACTCGTAATTTTGTTGATATTGCTGTCGATGAAAGTCAGCCTTTATATCTATTTGAAGGGTTTATTGATTGCATTCACTGTTAGGCTGTCTGTCTGGTTCGCATGCAAAATCACTGTGGAATTATACCGCTACACTTCATTATCTAGAGGCTGTGTGTCATTGAGTATTTTGCAACAGTGTGAAGTGAAATATTTAATACATAGTATTAAATCACAAAGATGAATCATAGAACCTAGTTTATATCCTTGACGTTCCTCTTGCGCCAATTTCTGTTTCCTACTGTTTTCCTTTTTGTTGTAATTTTAAAATCCGGTGGATTAATGAGGACTGTAGATAACTGCTACAGATCTCTGCAGGGGAAATTGAGACAGCTAGCTAGACTGTCCAATCTCAGTTTTCTCTCACACAACTATTTTGCATCGGCTCTGTGCGGAGTTTAGCACTGCCCGTTATGATTGTGATTGGTTTAAAAAAAATGGCAATAAACCAGAGCACGTTTATCTCCCATCCCACAATGCTGTGTGAAGTACAGCCAGACCTTCCTCTGCTCCAGGATGGTCTGGCAAAGCCAGACCAGCCAGAGCCTAACAGATGTATGGCTGTGGGTGTAATTGTATATTGTCAGCCATCACAACATACAACACAGGAAGCTGCTCTGACTCAGCGCATTGGAGCTGTCTATGTGTCAGATACAAACACCCTCTTTCTCTTAACACACACACATACACACACACCCACACACACCCACACACACACACACACACACACACACACACACACACACACACACACACACACACACAAACAGTATACAGCAAATGTAGCTGTTAGTGCCTATGTCACACAGTAAAAGACTTGAATGTTCCCACCTTTGAGTATCAATCTACAGTATGTACAGAGTAGCCTAGGCATGTCGTGTGGTTGGTTAGTCTACCACTTTGGCCCAGACTAAAATATCTCAACAACTAGATGAATTGCAAGGACATTTAGTCAAGATATTCTTGGTCCCCAGAGGATGAAGTCTAACTTTGAGATTTCTTTCTCTAGCCCTAGCATAGGTTGAAATATTTGTTTTTAGTGAAATATTTTATACTAGTGGATGGATTGCAATAAATGGATATCTTCTGGGGCATCCCTGTAACTTTTCATGATCCCCTGACTTATCCTCTAGCAGTTCAACATTTTCATTTATTCTAAGAAATACCGTAAATTATTCCAACATGTCTGTGATAGATGTTTTGTTATGACGTTGCTAGGATGATGTATCCTAATGACTTCCGTGGTCCCCAGACTTTTCCTCTAGCTCCACCATGAGGTTGACATTTATGGTTTTAAGAGAGAACAACTATTGAAAGGATTCTCATGTAATTTGGTATAGACATTCATGTTCCCCTCAAGATCAGTTGTAGTAACTAGATGATTTGATTTTTGCTGCTATAATACATGTAGATTCTCGCCAATTTACAGTTTTACCCATGTGAGGTTTTGGCATTTTGAGAGAGCTCTTAGAAGGATTTTGTGTTTCTTCACAAAAAGATTTATGACAGCCAGTTACCCCTGGCTGCTACAGATGTCAGAAAGAGAGGGAAGCACTGTAGCTTAACATCTCCCCTTGATTCTGTGAAACCTCTGGAAACCAATTTTCCAGATATACATTGAAAAAGAAGCCTTCACTTGAAGTAGGTTGACCGCAACAACAATATCCTTTGAGTCATGACTGACGCACAGGATCCAGTACAGTTCTGCTAGATGTCGATGAAAAACTGCCATACAGTCATTTCAACCCACAGTGCAATTATGAAAATTAATCAGTGGGCTGCCTCCTGCATGTTTAGTTCCAAGATTATTGATCAGGGCAGAGAGAGGGATTACTGATGAGACAGGGAGAAGGATCAGTGTCAGGTGAGATTAGAGAGAGAAGTTAAAAAGAGAGAGAAAATGGTTTTAATTTAATAGTTTGAATATTGTTCCATATTAAATGGATTTAGTTTGCAGGGTAGCAGCAGGCCAATGTTTGTATGGACTTAATCTCTATTTTTTATGATTGTTGAATTTTCTGTTTTATTTGTTTTGTATGTTTATGCTTGTGTAAAGCATTTTGAATTGCATTTGTGTCTGCATTGTGCAATATAAATTTTTACGTGCCTTTACAAAAGCTTTATAAAGCTTTACGTAGTCCTAACTCATTAAGAAACCAGTCATTTTTTGTTTTGATTTTGATAAAATCTCATTATTGGCATTGTATGTATTTATTTATGGTTAAGAAGAGGTATTTTAAGCATTTTCTTTAGTAGCTCATTCTAATGTATTTATTTGTAATTCCACATGTATGAGGAAGATAACTGTTATATTAAAATATGCTTGTCAGTAAAACATAAGGATTTAGTTTTATCGTTTGGACAGTCTACAGAATCCGTTCCATAAAAATTATAAATAAATATATTATAAATTATATTTCCAAGTGGTGGTAGCATGTACATAAATGAGACCATACTCAGTTACGTGTAAAATGAGAATTTGAGATGTGTTAGAGGTTTCTGTTGCCGGACCAAATGGCACTGACTCACAAGGGAGTGTGACCAGAGGTGTAGTGGTAAAAAAAGAGGTGGGTAAACTATAAATTCTGCGATCAGGTGGACCACGACGCGATCACCGATAAGGGGGGCCACGGCCTACCGGTGTACCCTGATGACATTGCTACAGGCAATTTATCACTGGTTGTTCCCTCATAGGTCGCACAATCAGTATTCAGTTCATACATTAATCAAAGTTCTTGTTAAAAAGACTCAAGAAGGAATTATATGGTTGAAATCTATAAAGTTACTAAATGACAAAACAGAGACAACAAAAATATGTGCAAAATATTCACATATAACAAGCTGGAATCAAAGACCTTTTTACTTTGTTCTAACAAAAATTACTCAACTAATTGATTAACAAAATAGTTGGTGAATACAGTTTTTTCCAATTGCTAACACAATAAAATGACATGCATAGAACAATTATTTAAACTGACACACAGAGCAAAACCTCTTCTCAAGTCCCCAAAAGTCTACACATATTTAATGCTTCACACGAATCTTTGACTTTAGTCTGCCGCTTCCTGCTTGATGTTTTAAGCCCTCAACTTTGACTTCCAGGCAGCGCTGCGACCGGGACTTCAAGGCACCCAACCATTGCCCAATCCTAGTACATTACAGGTAGCGCTGCCTGGAAGGCAACACTGGGGGCTCACAGCCCCAAACACCGCAAGAGATTAGTCAACACTGACAGTAATGCAGCGCAATATGATGGACTTCGTCTTAGGTTTAACAACCTATGAAACTAATAATGAACAATATGAAACTAAAACGACATAAGCTTAATTTAGAATGGCTTTGGGACAATAGGCTATTCAGAGGTGGGTAAACGCACTTTGGAGGTGGGTAAACGCCATTTCCGAATTTTGAGAGGTGCATAAACGGCGTTTACGTGCGTTTAGCCTCCACTACATCACTGAGTGTGACCAAAACTGTTGAAGATGGCAGCAGTCAGAAGCAATAATTTTCAGCTGCTTCAGCTAACACAAACACTGCCCCCAGATGGTTGGAAGAACACATGCTGACACTATCTCTGTCTGTTCTGTAATGAGGAAGTGAGCCAACAAGATATGTTAGAGCAATGAAAAACCAATTTAGTTTTGTACTTTGGTATTTGTCCTTTAATTATGTTTTTAAGATTAATAAACTGATTTTCATTCCCTGCGGTTAATAGTGTCAAAATATCAGGGCTGCAACTAATGACTATTTTAATCATGGACTCATCTGCCAGTTGTTTTCTAGATTAATTATTTGGTCTCTTAACGTCAGCAAATTGCTATCATAATTTTCTAAAGCCCACAGTGACATCTTTGAAAATCTTGTTTTTGTCAGACCAACAATCCAAAATCAAAATATTTCTCTTCTTTAAAATAAATAAATAGTAGTGCGTTCTAACAATAGTGGCCAATCAATTTCTTGTTGATCAACTCATCGATTGATTAATGTTTCAGCTTGTCAATAAATTAATTTAAACACTATTACCTCATCATTATCTTGTTACCACTACACTACTACTAACGGTATTACTACCATGAATATTTCAACATATGTGTTATGTGAAGGTTTTTTATGACAGATAAAACCCAACCAAACTATTAAAATGCTACTACTAATAATCAATAACAAGATTAGATCCATCTATCTAATACATCAAAGATAAGTAAATGTAAGATCATACTGGTTGATTGGTCTTCATCTCTTTCCAGAAAGGTAATCTCAACATGTAATATTTTTTCTGCAGGTACTTTGTGAATATTATGTTCTGACTGAGGGCTGAAGGCTGATAAAAAAAAACAGCTGGACAGACTGCTAAATATCTCATTTTCAATCTCTGGCTGGTTTGTGTTGATCATCCATTTCTATTGCATCATGCTCTGACGCTGTTTTTACCATACGTTTGTTTTTCTGTTCATTCTGCCCATGCTCTGCAGCTGCTGGATGCCAGGAGAACCAAGGTTTGTCCCTATGTTTGCACCACGTGTTGAGTGCACAACATAGAGTCACCTTCAGTGTGGCGTGTATTTTCAGACACCTGGCTATCCCTTTGCACCATTACAACCTCCTCTCCTGTGAACCTCCGAAAAGAAGGGAATTATTTCCGGCAGTTCACCCTGTCTCCTTTCCCTGTGGACCCTCATATGTTCCTTTATAAACCCTGACACTATAAAAGAGTGATTAGTTTGTTCAATTGTGTCAATCCAAACGTGTCTGGTGCTCCATCTCCTTGTAGTACCACAAACCGTACAGCCCAAGACTGCCTCTGAAGTGGGTTTGATTACAATGTACAAATCTGTGTCCTCTCCTCTAAATCCTGATTGGGCCATTTTCTGGATATTTGATTGATGTCTCTCTGGAGATATCTGCTGGAAGAAAATGTCAACAGTCAGGATCAAGCCTGAGTCAATCTTGAAAGAAACCCGGCCCGGACATTGTTTCCCTAAACTCAAAACCAACAACCATGCATATAAAGAAATATAACAGGCGTAATAGAGAATGTTTTTATTTCATTTTTTATTCTAGACACACAAATTCACAAACAAGCAACGTTTATTCAACACATTAAGCCGTCTCTTTATGAATACTGTTGCAGTATCTGTTTATTCATCTTAAATTTTTACTCCTTTTCCACCAACGATTTCATAATAATGAAAATATTAATAATCTTACTAATACAGTATTTTTCTACATGATGCTCAATTGGCTCACAGACCCGTTTTCATTACAATGGGTTGCCACATCTGGATGTGAAACACACATTTGTAATCCAGGCCTCTCAAGTTGACTGTTAGAGAGCAAAGACCTCTGCTGCACTGCAGGGAAGCATCAGGATGGTATTCCGCCTTGATTAGCACATTAACAATAGGGCTGGGTTAAATAAATCGATTGTACAATTTAAATCGATTTTCATTTGACTGTTCTAAAATTGATTCATAAAATCCAAGAATCAATCTCTGTATTATATGAAACTATAAGACCTAAGGAATCTATTGGTACCAAATAAGCCATGCTAGCTTGGGAAGGGGTTAAATAACCCTCCAAAATAAGGCTACATTTTGGTGAGGGAAAAACTAGCATGGCCATGTCAAAGTGGGCCTTCTGTCACCTTAAAATATCTGAATGAAATGTCACTCAATACATTAATTAACATTAATGTAACTGCTTTGGGGTCAGTTATTCATGTAAACATTGATTTTTTTAGGAATGCAGCAGGTTAGAGGCAGTCTTGTACAATTGTAGAATCTCTTTCATATCCAAGCTAAATTGGTGTTGTAACTGAAATGTTACTAACCTAATTGATATCAAATTAAAAATAAAATTGAATCAGGAACCATGTGAATCAGAATCAAATTGATTTGGCAAACCATTGACGATACTCAGCACTAATTAACAGTTAGTTAACATCCCTCAGTAATTCTGCTCACATGTCTCAAAACAGATGAATGAATGACATGAATAGGTGTGACAGCTGTGATTTATTTCAAGTGTTAGTGTATTTAAAAAAAGTAAATTTTATTATTGTTCCAGAATAAAGAAAAAAAAACTTCCTCTTTCATACTTTTTCTCAAATAAGCCGTACTTTCTTTTGACAAAATCATTGGTTTGCAGTCTATTTGCTTCTAAAGATTGACCTGCTGTAGCATTTCTCCACAGAACTGTGTGCATTTCAGAAGTGTGTTTACATGTGGTTTCCCTATGTGGAGTGTTGTCATGAAAAGCTTAGCATTTTGTTTGTTCTTAAAATTAATTTCAGTAATTGTTGAGTCTCTCTTTCAGCATCTCCAGATGACCATCCAGGCTCTGCAGGACGAGCTGCGAACACAGCGAGACCTAAACCACCTGCTGCAGCAGGAGGGCGGCAACCGCTCCGCTTCGGACCACTTCACCACTATCGAGCTGACGGAGGAGAACTTCCGTCGGCTGCAGGCCGAACACGACAGGCAGGCCAAGGAGCTCTTCTTGCTGAGAAAGACCCTTGAGGAGATGGAGCTGAGGATCGAGACCCAGAAACAGACACTCGGTGCCAGGGACGAGTCAATTAAGAAGCTGTTGGAAATGCTGCAGAGTAAAGGGCTGCCCCCGGGGCCGGGCAGGGTGTCTGAGGAGGAGGAGCAGGAGAGAGCCAGGCGCATTGCTGAAGCAGAGGCCCAGCTTGGACACCTGGAGGTCATTCTGGATCAAAAGGAGAAGGAGAACATCCATCTGCGAGAGGTACTCTATGACAAGAGTTGTGTTGATAAAAATATATAGGATGCATTGTACAAAAGTGAAAATATACTGTTTGTCGTCACTAGAGGGCAGTACTGAGTGTCTCATAATATTCTCTGTTCTGTGGCTCATATAGTAGGATATAGATTATGTAATGTATGAACAGAAAACTGCAGAGCCTATCATTTGCATATAACATTTTACGTGTGTTATGTGCATTTTGGGTGTGGGGTTTTCCCCAGTCTATTTTAGTCATACACTCTGTATGCTTTCAGAAGAGATAACATGAGATTCTGCTGTACAGGTGCCACATAATACTGTATCTTTTCTCAAAGGAGCTGCACAGAAGAAATCAGCTGCATCAGGATCCAAGCAAAACCAAGGCCCTGCAGACCATCATAGAAATGAAAGTAAGAACCTGACTCACAACATACTACAGCAGCAGTCACCTTTAGAAAATTATTCTTTAAATAATTTGTCTTCCAAATAACACTTCATGGAGTAATTCATATGTATTTAATTGGTTGTATCTAGCAACCATTCCTCTAACTGTATGCAAACAAACAAATCATGGACAATCTGTCAATGTGTTTCATGTGTTTGTGTCACTGACACTTACAGGCCTTGTATTATGTATACAGTTGCATGTCTAAACAAGGCCCTGGTGTGTGTTCAACTGTTCTGAATCTATTGTTGTTATTGTGAGGATCATCAGCTGAGTCAATAGTAAACACACTGGTACATCTCCCCATCTCTCGCTCACACGCAGACACACTGCTCACAAAGCAGTTGTGTAAACATCAACAACAATCAATATTACTGTTCAACGTCACTGCTCGCTCGCAGAAGACGTGCAGCAGCCAGTCATGCCAAGCTGCATCACTCTTGTTTAATGAGCAGCAATGACATATTTAAATGTAATAGTTAACTCTTTAATTAAATTTTCACTCAAGAGGTTTTGAAGACTTCTAATGTGTATTAAATGATGCAGAAGATATTTAAATGTGTCATGCAAGTTATAAAATGGCATCTTGCATTTGAATCATTCACACAAAATATAACAGTGATATTTTTTATTTAACGTAAGGGCTTCATGGGAACTTAACGGCCATTTAAATATTAGGACAAACATTCATATTACATTAGAAAATATTTAAGAAGATAAGACTGCAGTTTTAGAGACCCCACCCATCACCATCAACTGTAGTTGCCTTTAGCCTTCTGCTCAAGCAAATTACATTTTACATCCATATTACATTTTTTTAAACCCATACAGCTGCAACATGCAAATATGTACCATGCAGTTATAATATTTAGATCAGTACTTGTTGTACTGCTGAATTGTACAACAAGTGTTGTATGGCTGTACACTTTGCCAGCCTCACTGCAGAGGCCTGACATCACTTCCTCAAAATAAATCATGACATCATCGCTGAGCTGACACAGCCCCTTTCACTCGGCTGGATCTGCACTGTGCAGGCCCCAGCCTTCCATCTGTGCTCCAGGATCCTGTTGATTTGCATACAGAGCGAGGGAAGACCCGCCTCCGTCTCCTGTGCTGTGCAGGAAGACCCTGCATCTCTCCCCTCTCTTCTCTCCCTCTGCTGTGTTGATGCTGATGCTGAAGCACGAATAATCCTCCCGCCCCGACTCCCTTACATTCCTCCCGCCCTCTTCTCCTCACTCACCAGAGACCGTGCACAGTATATAGCCTGCCTGCTGCTACCATGGAAACAGGTGTGGTTGTTTATGACAGCGAGAAGGCAGTATGCAGGGAGATAGATAGAAAGAGATACACACAGAGGCAAGGAATAAGAAATTAAGACCAAGATTTACTGACCAGGTCGATGTACCAGTGATTACATGCGGATGGAATAAAATCTTCCTCCTTTGAAGGTACGGTGTCTTGTATCTATTGCAGCAATGTTAGTTCATTTATGTTTGCCTTGTAACATGGAGAAGTGAGATGCAGCGGCAGGGCGAAGTGCATGTACATGTGCAGTGCTCATGCATTAACCCCTCAGATCCTTCCTTTGTGGATAGTCTATCATTCGTCATCACGATATATTTCCCATGTTTCTCTGCAGCGGGCTGTGACTGACCCTGCTAATGGCCACAAGTTCACAAGTTCAGAGCCACTTGGAGAAAAGAAGGAGACACAAAAGAGAGAATGGCAGGAAGGAACAAGGTTGTTTGATGCTCTGTTGGAGAGGGAGATGGACCATGGCTAATGTTAAAGACGTTGTATTATTTATTTAAAAAGCTGTGAAGCTTAAGCTGCACTCGCAGTCGCAGTCCAGAGACTGGATTCTGCATTGATCTGCAAGCAACTACAGCAAACGCTAAGGCTTGTTACTTTTCTTCCTGTCGCTCTGCACATTTCTCTCTGGTTCTAGCTGATCTCTCCATGCTGGATGTGTGCTCAATATTTTCCAATGGTGATTAATCCTCTGAGTGGCTGCAAGGAGCTGGATAGAAAGCTTCTGGTTTCACCAAAAGATACTGCACTTGCCCTCAGCTACATCAAAGAGCTTCTGCCAGTCTCTCTCTATCTCGCCTTATCACTTTCTCACTCGCACTGTTTTTTAGTTTCTCTATATCTTTTAGTTTTTCTGTCTCTTCTAGACTCTCATCTCTGATTCAGGTTTATCTGCAGCATGCAACTTGTGGACATGCCAGTCTGGATTTTGAGGTGTGTCTCCTCTGCCTGTTTGTGTGCAGGACACCAAAATTGCCTCTTTGGAGCGCAACATTCGGGATCTGGAGGATGAGATACAAATGCTGAAGGCAAACGGCTTACTGAACACAGAAGACAGAGAGGAGGAAATCAAACAGATGGAGGTCTATAAGAACCACTCTAAGTTTATGAAGAACAAGGTAGATACCGTCTGCACCATGCATGAAAGACAGATCCTGTGAAATAATGGCTTAAAAAAACCACAATTGAGTTGGTTGGGGTACAGATAGACCACTGCAGAGAGGAGAATACTAAATGAAGCCGATGTGTCTCTTAATTTAGCTGCTTTAGCATTTAGTGTCATCAGCAAAGTGTCCTCTTGGCAACTATCGCTGGTTGTTTTTTTCAAGAGCTCAGTGTCAAGAATACAAAAATAGCAAAATCAGCAAACACATGCTGCTAATAAAATAATCAACTTTTCCTTAATTACATACAAAAGCGTGTTACTTCATTATTCTGCCGCCAACTAACAATTTTGATTTACATTCTGTTCAAAGAGTGAAGTCTACGTTTTCCCAGAGTAATAGATTTGGATTCATAGGACCAACTGACCAACCAGTCAGTGTTTCTATCAGTCAATGCTCCATGATTTCATCATAACTTATGTTTTAATAGTAAGAGCTACACTGCCAAGACAGCAGTGGAGCTACCTAAAATCTGGGATCACATCAAGGTGTACAGCTGCTCTCTGGGGCTTGTATGTCACTTTGGACTCTGTGTTTACATACCGCTCCTCACTTTAGTCAACAAGGCGTAGACCAGCCACAGTTTTGTTATTCTATTTTTAGACCTCTTTTCATCAATCATGAATAGAGATGATGTATAATATATGATGAATGCAGGGGAGTTGGTCCAACTTAATTTTTAATGAAATAATGCATTGATTAAAATAGTGCAAAAGCCATACTGACTGTTTGGTAAAAAGAGGTTTCTCACTCTTTATCTCTGTCACACACACACACACACACACACACAAATGCAAGTGTGTTGTGATGGTAAAACATTACATTGCTCGTGCAAATGGATGTTCCACATGTCCGTAGATTGACCAGCTGAAGCAGGAGTTGTCAAAGAAGGAGTCAGAGCTTCTGGCTCTGCAGACAAAACTAGAAACCCTCAACAACCAGAACTCAGACTGCAAACAGCATATCGAGGTGCTCAAAGAGTCTCTCACTGCCAAGGAGCAACGTGCTGCCATCCTGCAAACAGAGGTAATACGAAAAAAACCTTAACTTGTTTGTACACATACAGTAAATAAGTCTAACAATACACTCTCACAAGCATTTTCATACTCCAAGTCAAACAAATAATAGGCTTGCCTTGAGCCTCAATTACAGTCAAGTCCACATTATGTAAAATTCTTTTATTTAAAGTAGACTCACAGTGTGTGTTTTTGGTGTCAGGTGGATGCTCTACGTCTGCGACTGGAGGAGAAAGAATCCTTCCTAAACAAGAAAACCAAGCAGCTGCAGGACTTGACGGAAGAGAAGGGCACTCTCGCTGGAGAAATCAGGGACATGAAGGACATGCTCGAGGTTAAAGAAAGGAAGATCAATGTCCTGCAGAAGAAGGTTAGAATCAGAGTTGAAAAAAGCCTTCCCATTTAGGATGTAGAAAGGGATGAATGGAGTTTTAAAGTCGAAGGGTGGGAATACAAACTGAGGAAAGTGTTAGAAAAATTGTCCAAGCCATTCACTTTGCATACTCTGAGGTATTGTTGAAATATTTATCGGTTACACCAAACTATGGTGTAGGTGGAGGTCTATGTCGGTGTACTCCAGATGTAATTTGAAATTTAAAATAAGCGATGAGTGGAGCAAGTTGTTTTGTCAGAGTCTTGTGTCCTGGACTAAACCAGTCACTCTGTGAAAATACAAAGCAAGAGTGGTTATTAAGAGTGAGAGAGTGTATTTTGCTCTCAGGGGGAAAGTGTCCATAGAAAGACAAGCCAGAAGATATTTCTGTTCCACTGCCTCTAGTGTGTGTGTGTGTGTTGTGTGTGTGTGGTGTGTGTGTGTGTGTGTGTGTGTGTGTGTGTGTGTGTGCGTGTGTGTGTGTGTGTGTGTGTGTGTGTGTGTGTGTGTGTCTGTGTGTCTGTGTGTGCTATAAATACTCACAGAGTGTTACTCCCTCTCTCACTCTGACCTGCTCAACCATTCCATTTGTTTTTTTTCTCTCATCTCTTGTTCTATCACACCTCCTATCCCTGATCCATCCACTTTTATCTCTTGCTTTCATCTCTTGTGATTTCAAAATCTCTGTTTTCTCGTGATGTCGTTATTTGGTTTAGTTTCTCTGTTGTGTCAATCATATAATACTGTATATGAGATAAGTGCACACATTCACTGTCTTTAAATAGTTGTTTTACATTCTTATGTAATGCACAATTCCTAATTTCTCACAGATGGATTTTATATTCCGTTCTACTCTTTATTCTACTTCTTAAACAGTTTTTAGTTTTGAAGTTTTTCTTGAAATGGAAAATGCTTTGTTGTAAAGCCCCAGCACATTTATGAACATGAACATGATGTTGTCTGTAGAGGGTATTTATCTTCAAAGACTTTTGTAATCTTCAAGGGTAGCTATTACACCAACTGATCTGGTACATATACTGCTCTGCTTGTGAGATCATGCTTCTTTGCTTTTTTCCTCTCCCCTGCCCTGCCTTTGAAAGATTGAGAACCTGCAGGAGCAGCTGCGGGACAAGGACAAGCAACTTGGGAACCTAAAGGACAGGGTTAAGTCTCTGCAGACCGACTCCAGTAACACAGACACTGCCCTGGCCACCCTGGAGGAGGCTCTGTCAGAGAAGGTATGGTAAAGCACTAAGGCATTACAATGGATGCAATGATATTTCACAGTTGGGATGCGAACAGCCGCTGCCTGACTAAATCATGTTTCCTCTTTGGTAGGTCATTTTAATGAGAGCATACAGTAAATGTCTGTCCCACTCAAGGCTGGCTTTAGCTAGGGGCTAGAGTGGGCTCAGCCCACCCAAATGTGCATCTTGCCCACCCAATCAAATGTTAAGAAAATGTGTCCAGCCAATGGAAGAAAATAGCAAAGAAAATACCAGTACAGTTTCTAGCTTCTGATTGGGTGGGCCACATACAGCCCGCCTCCAAAGACGCCCTGTGCCCAGTGCACGGCCCCTCTGCTTGTGGTGTTTTGGCACAAATACACAGAGCTTTGAAGCAGACCTGTTCCAAACGGGACTCTGTGTCTGTCACATGGTCTGAAGGAGAGACCATACAGTGTCAGCAGAGCAATAACATTATGCACAGCAGACTTTTAGGGCAAGTGGAATTTTTGATAAGTTATATTTTAAATCTGCAGAAACTTTTGAAAATGAGCAGAAATATTTCAGAAAAACATGAGCTACTAAATAAAAAAGTAATAATGTGTGAGTGTGTGTGTGTGTGTGTGTGTGTGTGTTAGGAGAGGATAATAGAGCGTTTAAAGGACCAAAGGGAGAGGGAAGACAGAGAACGTCTGGAAGAAGTAGACTCCTATAAGAAGGATAACAAGGATTTGAAGGAGAAGGTCAACAGCCTGCAGATAGAATTAACAGAGAAAGAGGTCAGTGATTATGCATGGAGCAAAGAGATTTTTTTGAAAGCGTGTATAGGGTGTGTCTACAAGGCTGCATGTTGTACACATGGTGTGCCTTTATATTTCTATATTTCCTCCTTCTTTCAGTAGGCCTTTATATGACATTTAAGCTGTGGCACTGCTGTCTGTACTGTCTGTCTACCTGCAGTCCAGTCTCATCGATTTAAAAGAACATGCTTCATCCCTGGCATCCTCTGGCCTCAAGAAGGATTCAAAGCTCAAGTCACTGGAGATCGCCATTGAGCAGAAAAAAGAGGAGTGTAGTAAGTTGGAGACGCAGTTGCAGAAGGTAGGTGTGCGTTTCACAGAGAAGAATTACTCATCAGGAAAATGTGTATATTTTGAGAAACAAATATTTTCTAATTTTGAACCTAGATCCATATTTAGCAATTAGTTATAAAAATAATTCACATATTACATAGTTCTTATTCAGGGCACACACAAAAAATAGTAATAAAATAGTTAAGAAAAACACTCAACTGAAAGCATTAGGAAACTCTTATCCTGTTTCAGACATACAAATATATGCTTTATTCTTGTTATGAAATAGGAAAAAGGTCCACGATAGAAATGGCCTATTTTAGTCGCCAATACACTTTAATTTTTCATGATAGATGTTTCAATTCTGACTGAACTTTGGAGAGCTTGTCTGCCCGGAAATTAAGACTGTACAGATGTCCTTCATTGTAATTGCACTGAACAATCGATATAAACCAAAGCTTGTGTGTCCACTGTGAAGAAAATAATTGTCTCACTGTGTGTCCAGTGCACACTTGGATGGAAACTATTAAGTAGTTATAGACTTCACAAATTGTGAACTATTCCTTTTATTCTTTGAGTGAGAAAGAGTTTGGTGTTTTTTCATATATTTTGCAACTCCTGCATTATGTGTTATTTTCATGGAGGACAGTTTGGACATGGCTAATCTCAAATTACTCAACAGAACACACTTTTTTCCATTATGCATATAATATATATATATATATATATATATATATATATATTATATATAAAACAAGGTGAAAAACTGTGAATACCCGTTGTTCTTTATTAAGCTAATTCCTTATCTGTAAATATCACCGTAATCCCGACTGAACCCAAAGCGTGAACCTGCCTTATATAAAACACCGTTAATTAGGATAATGGCTACCATCATGCTTTCTCTCCTGTAACGGGCTGCACTGCACTGCTTTGTTAGGCTGCTGCAGGGGCAGACAGTCCATTAAATACCCTCCTCTGCCTCCTCCTACTCCATAACCCTCAGACTATCCCTGTGTCTGTTTCCTCTACATTTGTCAGTTATGTGTTGCCCTTAACATGTAACAACATGTGCTGTACTGAGACTATGTTACTGCTCTGTCGAACATGTATTGTAACATGTGATGCTGCTGTTCTCTCCTGTCTACTAAACTAAATCCTAACTCTCCTGCCCCATTCCCTTCCTCAACCCCTTCGTTTGCAATGTAGCAAGCTGAGCAGCTATTCAGTCACATGAACAATCCTGTAAGTCCCTCTCTTGAGCTTTCTGAGGCACATATTGAAAGCATGAGGACCACTGATAACTTTTTGAAACATGCTAGATGGTGATCATGCCAGCCCCCAGCACAGGTTCTTAATTCACCACACTAGCCACCCAGATGCATGTTGATCATCGCACTGTACTAATATAATGATTCTTATACTGCACCCTGTGCAATGTACTCATTCTGCCACTGTTTGTGAAACGTGGTGAAACTGGTGCTACATATACAGTATTTCAAGTTAAGTTCACTTTATTTGTTCAGTTGGAATTAGACAGTAAATCTTTTTATTCTGAACTTTATAATTTTGGCTCTGTAGTTTGTTTGTCTGTAATTACGTTAACTACAAAATTTGTCCTTATCATAACCCTGGCACATTAGAGACAAAGGCTCTGCACACATACTTCCAATACAAGAATTTAAAGATGAGGCAAAGTCTTCCATCAATAGACCTTCATTAGATGTGTGATCTCCCAGAACTAACACCTGTGTTTTGTCATGCAAGCACTCATGGGAAATGCAGCTCACAATTTTAGTTCTAAAGGCCCAAATCCACATTGAGCATCAATCATTGCCCAAAGGCTACTCAGATACTGTACAGTATGTAATGAAAGATAAAGGTCATGGCCTGGGGTTGACTTCCAGTTTCTCATTTGTTTTGAAACCTACATCCCTGGAATGAACTGTGAAGCCAAACCTTTTCCATCTTTTTCTCTTGTTACTGAATTAAGTTTGAGGATAACAGAGAAATGATTTGCATTAGTACAATTTTGTTTGTCATTAACAGAATCAAATTCTGTGTTTTTTAGGATCCCAGTAAATGTCTAAGTCATTCTTTAAATTTTTTCAAGGGACGCAGTGTTATCAATTTTTAAAGCTGATAGCGAAATTTGATATTTTTCTCATTTGTATGTATAGCATACTGATGCTTTTTTGTGGAGCTTAATAAAGTTGCAGGTGCAAAACAAGAAACGCTTTAATTATCCTGAGGTAATTTATTTTGATACTTTTATGAATAAATACAATATATCAAAGAAACAGTGGATGAATCAAAACAGAAAGAAATCAGGTAAATAAAATAATGAAAAAAAGCCATTATGCAGTGGAGTTCCTACAACCAAGCTCATACTTTAGACTCCATTTTTAGTATAATGCTCACATCAAAATCCACATTTAAAACCACAGGCTGAATGGAGTCAAATGTATCTGTCCAATAACATATTTTTGATATACTTCCACATTGTTTCGTGGATCTTAAATAACTCTATGTATATTTACAATTTGAATCATTGAGAAAAATCTTCCACAAGTTAAATCCTAACATCGCTCCTCATGCTTAAAATATGAAACTTATTTTAGCTGACAGATTTCCTTGGTCCCTGTTGCTTCTGTTTCTCCATTCTGTTGACTGACAATCACAAAGACTGTGCAGCTTTGTTGGGTTTGCATGACATGGTCGACCTTTGTTGCATGTTGTCACTGTCAGTGTTGCCACGCTTTTCCTTCGTCTCAGTGTGGTGCGGTTAGCTGAGGTATCAGCCGTGGTCTGAGATCACTGCACTGTTTTGGTGGATGCTCTCTGGCTCTGTACAACTCTTGCACTCTTGCGACTTGTGTTGACATGTGTGGCTGCATATTGTCTAGAGGGTGATGTGTACCACTGTAATGTACTTCATGGAGAGTTACAAACTGTTGCAACAATGGCGAGATTAGTGAGCAGTAAAGCATTGATTAGTTTGTGACAGATAAGCAAAGATGCAGGATCAGGATTTAGCATTTCACTGCCACTGATTTGTTGGATTGCTGCACAATCACACACATACACAGTCCTGTATTCTGCATACTCGCCAAGTGTGCCAAGTGACTGGGAGTCTCAGAGGGCTGTTAAATGGAGCTAAATAATAGCTCTGTTGAAGCTAATGAGCCAGCACCAGTAATGATGCCCTTGGCTTGTCCACAACATTTTACTCTGCTTTATTTATTCAGAAAGAGAGCGAGAGAGCAAGGGGAGTGGTTATTATAAGACATTGATGGACTGCAATGTACTGTATGTATCTCTCTTCCATGGGCAGTAAAACATTCTGTGCTGTAGTGCATGGTTGTGTTGATATTATAATGTTAATGGAGTGTATCTTTGGGTGTGTGCATGTCTGTTTGTTTGTGTCTTTCCCTGGCACGTGGATTCAGAAGGCCCATGAGGTGGAGCTGCAGTCCGGCCCCAGAGGCACCCCGGAGTATGTGGACCGAGTGAAGCTGCTGGAGAAGGAGGTGAGCTACTACAAGGACGAGGCCAACAAGGCTCAGACGGAGGTGGAGAGACTCCTGGACATTCTGCGAGAGGTGGAGACTGAAAAGAATGACAAGGACAAGAAGATCGCTGAGTTGGAAAGGTAATTGAATCTGATTGTCTCAACAAGTTAGTTAAAGTATTCAAAGACATCTTAACCTTCGGTTTACCCTGATGTGATTACTCCCTTTCATCATAAAGTATATATTGTTTAGTACTAGTGTTACATATAAATAATGAGTGTTTTCTACTTTGGAAGAATTGTTACTTTATTACATGACATCAGTTTGGCAGACACTTTTGTCCAAAGCTACTCACAAAAAGTTCATTCAAACTTGATAGGAAGACAAACTGTGAGTAAAAAAAAACTGTCAGCTCTGAACCAAGAGATTCATACAAACATACAATATATAACAAAACAAGATACAGCAAAGAGAGAAACCCACACATGAGAAGAAAAAAATAAACATCTCCATTGTATTTTTATATATCCTCTTTTTTCTATTGTCATATATCCATATATGATAGGAAGAAAAACTACAGTAGATGTCGTCAAAAATGGGATGAGCTGGTTTATCAATGTAAACTCTTTCACTTACTCCTTACTCTGTAAAAGTTGTGACCCCATGTTAGATGTGATGTAAGAACACAAGTACCACTCAGTCTCCCCCTAAATGTAGTCGGTCAAACTGATTTCAGTTAGTAGACCACATAAATAAAACTGGTGGCCTCATCAGCTCTTGGCTCACCTCTTAGTGCAGTATGTGGTTCAGAGTCTCTCAGAGCTTGGTATGATAATGGAGGAGACCAACGTCATTCAACTGGAATGAATTTAAACTGATGAGACAAAGACTGTATGGACTGAGAAAGACACATGAGCACTGTCTGCCAATAACAGCCCCTTGTCCTTGCCCTGCAATTTAAAGAGTCCCAGACCCACCACTTAGAACGAGTTCTATTGTTCCTTCCCAGCTAATTATTAAGGGGCCTTTTCGTTTCTGTGTCATTCTTATTTGTTAGTGGTGTTTGAGTAATTAAGTGTTCTTGTCCTTTTTTGCCATCTATACCCTCTTTTTTTCTGTCCCTTTCCTCTTTCTATCTTCTGTTTCATGCCCACCTGTTCATTTCATCACCCTTTGCTCATGATCATTGATCATTTTCAACTTTGGTCTCAAATCTCCTTTTGTCTTTCCTTTCTCCAATCTGATTCTGTTTTTAAAATCTTTTCTCCATCTCCCATGCAACTTCTTTCCTGTTGTGCCCCCTGGTACCAGCCCCCCTCCCTCTGCCCCTTGCCCCACCCCTCGTCCCGGTGGCAGAGCCCCCCCTGACCCACTCCCTTCTGTGTCCACTGCCCCCCAACAGATAGGGGGCATGGTGTGGGATTTCCTGGGAAAGTGAGTGCTCTGCCCTGGCACTTCAGCTCGGATGTGTGGTTAAAGTCTCCAACTGCAACTGCTGTATCTGCATCTGGTTTCACCTGTGTGCCTGGGTCTGCCTGCTGTCTGAAGGATCCACATATCTTTGTATCAGAGTGGCAGGCTCTGTATTTAGGTGTTATTGCTGTACTCATACACATGATACAAAGATCCCTGGATTCCTGGTTTGCTTTTATTTGTGCAGCATGTGTTTGCTCAGCCAGCTCACGAGTACAAAACTTCAGGTCATAATTTTTGCAATATATGTACAGATGCTCATAATTATGTGGTGTTTCTTTGATTTAGAGTAGACGTAACTTCATGCTGGGGTTTCTGTTGTGTTTCTGTAATGATGCATGGTAAAGTCACACAATTAAACCAATTGCACCAAGGATATAGCAAACTAACAACCAAATTTTAGTTACACAGTAAAAGAGCCCCAAAATTTGTACTTGTATACTACTAAAGAATATTGTAAATAATACATGATATTCTGCATTAGAAGCAGTTTTCTCGGCATGATTTTCCCAACTGCTCACGCTTTTTTCATCCATTTTAGTTGACTGTATTGTACTTTTTGTCGCTCAGTGTCCTATGTTAAAGTATCTTAGAGCACATATGCTCACTAACACACTTACAGACACACATACATGTTTGTGTGTATTTTTGTGGTGTTGGCTGTTTTTTGAAACGTATTAAGTTTCTGTCCTTAAAGCTGTGGCTTCCTCCTGCCATGAGCATGCTTCCCCTGTTCATTCCATTCACCCATCTGCCCACCTCATCCTACATCACCCTCATCCTCTGTAACTTTCACCTTCTAATCACCATCACCAGTAACATCACCTGACAGCCCGTCTCTCTTCTAGTGTTCTTTTCCTGGTGCCCACCTTCCTGCCCCACCACGCCCTGCTTAGCTTGCTCTACCAGATACTAAAGAGAAATGATCAACCTAGTGGCCTGCATGAATAGGGCTGCTGTGCTCCAGGTCTACACGCTCTCTGTGAGTGAGATGCTGTAGTAGGTAGGGTCAGAACTGAACCCTCCATCTTGAAGTTTGTCAGTTCAGTTGGGTCTCTTCTGTCTGAAAAACCCTGCATCCATAACTAATTCTCTCACTAGCTCACTCTTTCTCTCGGTCCAACCCCTCTTGGCTTTCCTCTCCTTTTGCTCGGCACTCAGACCTGTCTTCCTCCTTTTTTCCCTGCTGACTTTTGCCTGTCTGACTGCATGTCTGCCATTCCCAGGCTTGCCAGCAGATGCACATGGTTCCTTGTTTTCAGAGAAGGTGCATCCTGCATTAGCTGTGTCAGGCTGCAGAGCAGCGGCTGTCACAGGCGCCTCTCTAATCTCCCATGTTGTTTGACAATGAACACACTGTGATCTCCTCTGGGTCTTCTGTATTGTTTTTGTGGTTACTTCTTTATGTTCTGGTTCTAATGTCTCTTTTTGTTTTACTTTTTCCTTTGTGTGCTCTTGTCTGCTGCTTCCAATGTCTCCTTCACTTGTCCTGTCATCCCCTTCTCTTCTATCTCTTCCTCTCCCCATCTGCAGTTTAGCTCCCAGGTAAGTCATGCCCCTCTCCCCCATTGCGCACCCATCTCAACCTATATCCATCCTAACCCTGGTGCTTAAATCTGTGAGTCATTTCAGCAGTGTCATGATACGTAACATGAAGCTATCAATTCATCTGTGATGCTCATGTCTTTTTGCTGTCCTGGTAATCTGATTGGTAACATTTTGAAACAAGACATGATTGTCCATTACACTACACTTGTTCTCCTTGTTTGTGTTTCATGTTTTTTGTTGTGATATGTGGGAATATATTGTACCATACTCACACAACTAATTACTTCCTAACATTATTGCCCCAATAGATAAATGGTACAGCAACTACAGAATGGAATTCAGAAAAATTATTCTCTTGGAAATGCTCTTAAATTGGTGTGTTTTTTACAGACAAGGAGGCAAAGACCTGACTAAGAAGGGTCCAAATATCAAACTGGGACCACAAGGGGACAAGAAAGGCTTAGGACAAGATCCTCGTAAGGACAGCTCCATGGACAGTGGCCACCATGTAAAGGTGCAAATTTACTCTTGAGAAATACACTTAGTTGCCAGTTTATTTTAACCTTCATGAAGGTGGGATTTATTGTAGGACTCTTGTGTTGGACTGCATCAGTTTTAGCTGAGAATATTTATTAATGAAAAATGTCTACATGTCTATATCTGTGTGTCTTATTTATACATTTGGTGTGGGGACACATATAATGCAGTTGGAAGAGCTGATGAACACACTGGAAAGGACAAGGCAGGAGTTGGATTCCACCAAGCAGCGTCTCTCCTCTACACAGCAGTCACTGCAGGAGAGGGACGGCCATCTCACCAACATGAGACAGGAGCGCAGGAAACAGCTGGAGGAGATACTGGAGATGAAGTTAGTGCCATCCTGACAATTGATGTCAGCCTCACAAAGACAGCCCATCATTTTACTTATCTTGGTGTGTTGCTGACTAAAGCATGGATTAATTTCTTGTTTGGAAAATTATCTCTAAACTATCAACCAAATAAAGTTCTGAATTCATTTGGGGGGGGGGGGGGACAGGGCATGCAGTTCATGACTAATTTTAGACCAATTCAAAGTCCTATTAGCCCTGGCTACATAGTTTTACTTGCACTTAAACAGCATTTGACATTGATGTAGTTAAAGTAACTACGTGCAATTTTTAAATGTTTCTGAAACTGTGTAATTTTTCATTGGATGATCATAAATGATCTGTAACATCAAGGACACTTAGAGTAAAAAAAATGCCCTTTTAAATAGTTTTTATTAGTGCCTCTTCTAGGGTCCGATTTCCCCCGCAAAGTCACATAAAGATTCACGGCAGGCAAACCAGCTCGCAGTCAAACATTCTGATGGGTCACAGATTTTGGCGTAACACCAAAAAAGCCTGTGTAATCCAGCCAGGTAAAGGGTAGCAGGAGATATCTTTATATAGGCCTAATAGTATTTTAATTTCATTTTAGAAGTTATCTGTTGTAGTTATGGCAAATACTGGGGCAGGACCATCACTGAAAAAAAAGGAAAGGTTTTATTTCTTTTCAGTCTATGTTTGTGTTGGCCTACAATTTTTTTATTGTCCCACTGTACTTGTGTGGCGCGTCCTTGGGTTTTATGAAAATGCGCTATATGAAGATATTATTACGTTGGTTGCTACAACAATCTCTTAATGCTTTGGCTCCTGACACATTGACAGTGATACCCGGTTTAGCTCATGATCCATCCAAAGTAGACTAAGTTACCGTTACACTTTTAATACAACAATGCATCTGTAACGTATTCCCTTATTGTAAATAAATTATTTGCTGTCTAAACAAAGACTCATTGCAACAATACTCCCAGTTGGAACAGAAGTGTGTCACTCTCTGTAGCTAAAACAGAAAGCTCAACACAGGGTGAAAAGAGGAGAAACAAAGAAATATGGTATGTTTTGAAAATTAAACAATATAAACCTTTTCTGAACCTCTAAATACAATTATGAACCTGAAAGTGAGCATAATATGAGCACTTTAAATGAACTACATACCATTTCTTAAATGTTGTTCCTATTTTATAGAATATAAATGCTGATGCCATAAGGTTTTTCTTCTTCAGGCAACAAGCTCTGCTGGCAGCCATCAGTGAGAAAGATGCAAATATTGCACTGCTGGAACTGTCGGCCTCCAATAAAAAGAAGACCCAGGAGGAGGTGCTGGCCCTCAAGAGGGAGCGCGACAAACTGATGCACCAGCTCAAACAACATGTTAGTACTGCAGCACAATGTCAAGGAAAATTCTGTCTGCACTGTAGCTGATTGCCAAGACAACATTAATCAAAAATAAAAATGTAGCTGCAACTAGCCCTTTTTTCCATTTCATCTACAGGGGGTGGTCCTCACACATGGCCACTAATCATTTTTTCTACTTTAGTTTTTCCCCAAATGTGTCTCTTTCTGCTGTTTGAGGCAGGGCTGTTTTTAAGGGCAAGTCAAGTCTAACTCTTCCACACAGGTCCATCTCAAGTTACACGGTCTAGTTTGCAAATTGCCATGCTTCTCTTTTCTGGCCAATTAACCTGACAATTATTATTAGCTTTGATAGTTTCCTATCAAGGCAGTGTTCATATGCATAGCTGAGGTCAAATCCATTCAGTGCAGAGGCCTAAAAATGTAATATTCACGGTGTGTGTACCAGGTCAAAATTTGAGTCTGGAATGTTTTTGCTTTCAAGTCATGTCTTAAATAACTTTAAAAAGAGGATACTGAGGTAGCTTGTCTGGTTCCCAATGGAAGATTGTTCTACATTTGTGGAGCTCTTACCACAAATGCCCTACTACATTCTGTAAGTTTATCGGCTGCTAACTGTAACTTCGTATTTAGTGTACAGATGTAAGAGTGGTATCAACAGTGAATGAGGTTATTTCCCAAAGTGTTGAATCTTTAATTGTGTATTTTCTAAACAAAATCACAATGACCTTCAAATTGACTACAGAAATGAAATCACAGCTGAAGTCTGAGAAAAAAAAGAAAAGTATAAACCTCAGTGCTGGTTTCATGGCTATTGCACTGGATTCTATCACATTGTTAGGTATTACTGTTCAACGTCAACCAACATATACTGAAAATATGTACTTCATCCCATCATAAACTCATTTGATGTTCTTTTTAACAGCTGCAGATCATCATGCACTAACCAGTTTCCTCTTTCTAAAGACACAAAGCAGAATGAAGCTGATAGCCGACAACTACGAAGATGAGCAATATCATCCACATGGTCCTCACCACCCTCAGCCTCAGCCTCCACATGCTCAGCCTCAACCTCAGCCCCAGCCCCAGCCCCAGCCGCAGTACCCCCACGCTCCCCACGCTCCCCACGCTCCCCACGCCCCCCACGCCCAGCAGACTCCATATCCACACACCATGCACCCGCAGCACCCACAGGCCCCTCAACAGCACCCACACCCACAGCAGCCACAACCCCAATACCCTCACCCTCCTCACCCCCAGCACCCCCAGCAACACGCTCAGCACCCCCAACCACCTCCCCAGCACCAACAGCACCCACGGCCCCCACAGCCCCAACACCCTCACCAACAGCACCCGCAGCATCCTCCACAGCACCCACACGCACACCCCCCTCCACAACACCCTCACCCTCAGCACCCACACGGCGCTCCCCAACAAGGACCCCACCCCCAACATCCACATCCCCAGCACCCCCAACACCCTCAACATCCTCAACACCCTCAACACCCTCAGCACCCGCACCATGGCCAGCATCCACGCCACCCATCGCCCCATCATCGTGGTGGGCCGGCCCGAGGACCCCCACATGCTGGTCACCGCCCTGCCCAGGACCAGGTTAGATGTAATTTTATTTAAATCCCAACAATTCACCGATCAAAGTGTAACCCTGGAAAATCATTGACAATACAGTACTTTACTACTTTACTACTTTACTACTTTACTACATTAATATATTCTCTGATGCTTTCTTTTACATGTAAACGTTTTAAATGCTTATTTTTCTATTGCATGCCTGCTGTTCCAGTGATGTCTTTTGATCAGCAGTTACTCCAGCTTCTGTCTGCTTTCTTTCCTCCATGCATATTGCTGCTGGTGGCCTGTAACACTGCCTTTAACAGGATGACGACGAGGGCATTTGGGCATGATATGTGCTGCGACAACCAAAGTTCTTATATTGTTTTGAGGGGTGAGATATGTTTGAAACTTTTCCACTTCATAATTCTCTCTGCCTGCAGTGTCTGCTATATTTCATAACAATAGAAACAGCTGTGTGACATCTGGATTTTTGTATTTTGTTATCTCTCACATTCAGATGATTCAGTCACTACAGGAGGAGCACAGCCATGCCATGATGTTGAAACACTATAGTACCCGGACGAACATATATTACCTCCACTCAATCAACACTCAGCAATGGGACCTTTTGTTTATTTTCCGGGGGAAAGGAGGAGGCACTCAGGTGTCAAGGTCATGCGGGGAGACTGACAGCTGAGCAGGTGATTTCAAACATTTCATATTAGGACACACACAATGTATTATAACGTAATGTATATTAAAAACAAATTTCCATATGGCAGTGATGTTCTTCTTCATTTTCTGGGTCATCTACTTCCTCTGACAGAATCACAGATACAGGACTTAATTGGAAGGAATGGGACACATGTTGATGCCGATGGGGAGACAGATGTATCAAAGTTTTGCTTGGACAAAGCATGCTATCAACAAGGCAGCCCTGCATCAGAGCTCTCACACATGTCACTTCACCTGTCTGTCACCAGCTCAACACTGAACCTCTTCAGGCCAACAATGCCCTCTTGATCCTCCAAGCAGTGATCTCCCAACAGTCTGCCAGCCCAGTATTTGTTCCTCATCCTTCTTCCTGTAACTGATTCAAGATCGTGGTTGTCTTGCTGTATGTCTCACCTGCCTGACTGACTCCTCTGGCTGTGGTTGGCCCCCCATCTGACCCCTCTACCTGGCTATAATGACCCTCATGACACATGGCTCTTCTGTAGTTTTAATCATCTGATCATGTTGATGAGCGATTTTATCCTTTATGGCACATATGGACCTCTTTTTTACCTTTATACATGCCCCAAACACCATCTATTTCTAAAGAGGCTTATGCTCTGCATTTCTAAAAGTGATGTAGTGTCCCTTCACTTGCTTTTTCCACACACCAGATTCAAGTGTTTTTTTGTTGTCATTTCTTGTTGGTAAAAGGAAGAGTTTAGAGCTGACTGATAGTACGCCTTTAGCTTTGCCTGCAGGATCAGGGGTTTCCTTGGCTGCACGAGCAGGGCCATCCAGTTCTTGCGCTTGTTTTAGCCTCAAGGCTGTGGGTGCCATCAATGTTTCTCTTCATGTTACCTCATTTTAATCAGCAGTAGTCAAAAAAAAAAATCAATCTATGCAGATGTCATTTCAGAGTGAATGCATTTTTATTTTCCCATCCTCACTCAGATTTATCAGTCAAAGTGTAATTAACCATCCAATCAGGGTGGCCAAGAGAGTGGTCAGAAACTATTAATCAGTCAGATTATTTTGAGTTTCTGAGACTATGCACCTCCTCCGTGTTGCAGGATTTTTTACTAATGGTGCTTCTGCTGGTGCTCAAACTAAATGGTGTCAGAAGACCTGTTCAAGAGCATCTTTTAGTCCTTTTACAGTCAAGGAGCTTGATCCCACAATGGGCTTCACAAACCATCTCGTAAAGACTGCTTTGTACATACATTTTGACCTTGGGGGCTTTGTGATCAACGATCACTTCAACACCCACACAGAGGTGATCTCCCTCTATGAATACTGCTACTATAAATACATTATAGACTATGAAGTGGAGAATGTTCAATGGATATTTTCCTGCAGGTCTATTTGTACCATTGACACCCCAGTCTCTGACTTACAGTACGCTCCAGCTTTCCTCTCCCTTGTAATTCTCCTCTTCCAGCAGTAGTCTGTGTGACCTCCTTAATCATAGTGACTTGTTTTCTCCTTCTCAACAAGGTGGCTTGTGCCTCGTTAAAACTGTACACATATATTATAGATATACATATATTATACATATAGAGAGAAATCTATAGTGTGTCTATATGTGGTCAGAAAATCGTTTCAAACTGAAGAGATAATATATGATTTTTTTCTTCATGGTTATTTTTCTAACTGGCTGGACGTCAGAGATATGTCTTATTTAGAGTGTTGAGTGGTGTTATTTTCCTCTGATTTGTACATTGTGAGAAAACCCCTCAGCAGAAAATAACATTCCCTGTCTGAAAACACAGGACAGCCCAAAAAGAAAGAAAATATATATATAAGAGCTTTAGAACCGTTTATGGGAAATAGAGAAGTATATCCAAATCTATCTAGAAGTCTAGAACAGAAGACATTATTACATTCCTTTCTTCAATGTGAAAACATGTAGTTGAACACCACTTGGCTTGTGGTGACAACTTTGAACAAAAAAGACTGAACTTTGCAGCTCACATAAGTAGCAATGAGATTATGTCTGCTGCACTCAGCAGTCAGAAACTTGCACTTGTGAGTGAGGACTATCACGTTTAACATCCAAGTGGAGGTTTAAGTGACTCTGTCAGGATGCATTTCTTTTGCGTGTTTGTCGTCGTTGTCGTTTGTAAACAGATGTGGTAACATATGTGACCGTGACGGCTGATTAAGTAGAAAAACCAACACACATTGGTGCAGTATAGTGGAAAATTGAATTAGACTGTTACAATCCCCTACTTCCTCTCCCTCCCCTCATGGTGCTTGTGTGTCTTCCTTATATGGCCAATTGTTGATCGTTGTATATAAATGTCTTTCCATCTACCCATCTATCCACAAACCGAGGTGATACATGCATCGCCTTTTATGTGTCCGCTTCACATATGAACCTCTACAGCTCCTGTCACTGACCAAGAATTAACAGATTGTGTGAAGCTTTTGTGTTTGTGTTTACAAATGTTATGAGAAAGGTCCTGATTTAGATTTTAGGGGAAAAAAGGGAAGACAATGCAAACAGACAGAGGAGCAAAAATCCTCTCACTTCACCATCAGGGGGGCGGAGTATGAATCCTCCATTTTCAGGTCCTTATCTACTGAATACTTGAAGTAGGGGGTTCTCCTACCATGAAATACCATATATGATTTACATGGTAGAAAACATGAACCATTTCAATTGTGCCCATGCATGCTGATTTTTACATAATGTGCCAACTGGAAGCGATGATATAAGGATAATCTCCTGTTCTCTATGCAGAGCAATTGCTTAACTGTTGTGTCAGAAAAAAGGGTTTAGGAGACAAAAAGGCTTAGAAGCTGGGGCTGGTTTCCTGGGCTTAGATGAAAGACAAATCCTGGTTGTGAATGACTGACTTCACATTCAGTGTGAGGTAGAGTCAAGAAGTCAAGTCTGCATCTGTGCCTAGAAGCAGCCATTTAGAGAGACTTGAGTTGAAAGGCCTACAGGTCCACCAATAATTCTCAAAGGCCTTCAAGAAAAAGGTCTGAAAAGCCTAACATACATTTTCACTTTATTGTTGTATACAGGTTTTTTTTCTTTTGCTGTATGTTGCTGAAAACTTTGGATTAAACAAATCACTGTGACCAATGCCAGAAACATTTTGGTTTTGACAGAACTAATATTGTTTACTTTTTTATTCTTCATTTTTGTATTTAAGTTAGCTTTATTTTTTCTATTGTTTCATCTTATGGAATATGCCAGTTTGAGACTGTACTATTTGTATAAGTAAATGTTTTGAACTGTACAGTAAAGACCTAGGAACAAGTTCAATGTGAGTGTCCAGCATGCTGAATGATTACTTGTGTGAACGTGAGCTTATTTCCCATGAAGCATCATTCCTCTTCATTACTTGCATCTGCATCGTGCATTGTGACGGTGTGATGTCGTGTTTGAGAGTGATGTGTGTCTCACTTACTGTGTCCCCCCTATTAGACAGCCTGTGCAGTTTTGTGAGAGTGCAGCATGTTTTTGGGGTTGCTTGTGTAAATTTATTCAGAAGAGAGAAGAGAGAGAGAGAGAGAGAGAGGAGAGAGAAAGAGTGTGTGTGTGTGTGTGTGTGTGTAGCTGCTTTAGTTGCTTTAATGGGTGTGCTTATGCGTGTATGTGTGTGAATGCAAATGAGAAATATCTATTTAAAAGAACTTTATCAAAGGAAGTCCCTAGATGAAAAAAAGCGAGATTGCGTCAGTTGAAGTATTGAATGAAGCATGGATACTCTGTGATGTTTTATGTTTTTTAAACATAGGAGGCTGTCCTCAGTGCCCCAGTTTGCTATTGTATGTGCTGTATCAGAATATTACTATTGAGTGTTGGCCAGCTTGTTTATATCCATCAAATAAAGGTGACTTTCTTTCTGTCTCTGTTTGCAAATTTCTACTCAAAGTTAAAATCAGTTAAATTGGATTAGTTAATTGTTTTCTAGTACAAATAAAAGTATGCAACTTGAGTGCATGGTATGAATCATGTATGTTGTAACCAAGCACACTAGTAAGTAGAAGTGTGCACTATTTTCAAATCAGTTTAAATTTTAATATAACTCATTATAATAATCTAGTCCTGTAATTATTACTGCAAAAAAACAAATGGTAGGAATACTGTAATACTATGTGGTTAAAATAGCAAAGTTCAGTAAACTTAATAACTATTTCTACCTCCATCATTCCAATATCAGAAGTCCTGGGTTTTAATACTCAATATTATACATTACTCAACAGATGGAAATAACAAGTGTCTTGCAAAATGATAAAAAAGAGGAATCCTGGGTATACAGTATGTTGACACAGGAATTTTATTTCAGTGTTTTATATTCTTAAGACAAAATGAGCACTGTTATCCCAAATTAGTTGACTTCACTAGAAATTTGCGGGGAAACCCGTTACCTCAAACCGTCTTAGTTTTTACACAAGGTGAAATTTAAGGGGTTACGTTGTATTAGCATAGAGCAGTAAGTTGATGCAGTAGACAAATCAAGTTTACATTTGTATTCATTACTAAAAAAATCATTTGAAATTTTTTTTATTTTCTGGTTGAGTTAAACATGCAAAGAAACATTACCGTAATGGATCATTAGGTCACTTCCCAATACTAGATAATTACTTTTTTTATATATATGTTTTATTTATTTTTTCCTTTGTGATGTCCTGTGCTGTATAGAACAATTCACTCTAGAGACAGAAATTATTTATTTCCAATCTCTGTTTGCTGCCCAGACTCCATCAGTCCCTACCCAGGTCTCGACCATGGAACAATAAATGTAGATAAACATGAATCCTAAATCAACAATACAAAACTAAAACCCAGATATAAAAATAAATGCACACCCAACCAACAAAAACAGAACATTATAAAAAAAAACACACTTTAACTAGGGAAATGACTGTTCAGAACATGTCTTTCCCATGAGCCTTTGCATCGTTTCAGCGCAGAACAGTTCAAATGATCCCGCCCCTTCCATACAGAAGCTTAAGATCCTTAGTTATCTCTGCTTGATAAGATCTGTGCACCGCATACTGAAGCTGATCATTACAGGCAACTAATGTGATTTAGTAATAATTTTGTTTAAATTATTTAATTAATTAATTGTGTAATTACTATATAGTATACATGTGCATGTTACATATGCAGTGCCATTGTTACAATATAAGAAGCAAATCTCATACAGTACATGGTTTCTGCAAACATATTCAAGCAAGCTGTAAATTCTTCTTCATTCAAGCTACAATTGACACCATTGTTTGTTGATGGCTCCAAATGCCAGAACTAATTAGCTGCTTGAAAACAATAAAAAGCGCTTTCCAGCTCATTACAGAAAAGTGATACAGCTGGACAGTTGTTTAAAGTGTGACATTTTATAGTAGCAGGGATTATTTTAGGCCTTGCTGAGCAATGTCACATTAAATGGTAAAGTTGTTTTGAGCTTTAACGTCCCTTTAAGAAGCTGTCTAACAAACGGTCTCCCCTGTCAGAAAGCCAGTACCCTGCCATGGCTGCCACTGCTCCCATGAATACAGATGTGTAAACCAAATCCCCCTTAGCAGCCAGCGTGGCCAGAGCGCAAAGCACCACCCCAAACATCATCTGCTGCAACACCTCCACCTCGTCATCCTGAATATCCTCAAACAGACCTTTTCCCTGAACACCTGCAAAGGGAGTTAAACATGTGAGAGGTTGCAGTGTGTTGCAATATTCACATGATTGTGTGTATGATGAGACTCACCAGGCTGCTGCTTCTTCACACAGACGCCGTCCCTATGGATGAATCCTTCAGCACAGTCACAGCGGAAGGAGCCTTCTGTGTTGGTACAAATCTCATCCAGACCATGACAGGCAAGTACCCTGTCACTACATTCATCTATATCTACAAAAACAAAGATTTCATCTCATCAGAGACTTGTATATCACTGCAGCTCCCCAGGAACACATAAGGAATGTATGCTGAAGAAAAATTACTTAAAACATATTCTCTTTTTAAGCAATTACCCAAACACTTGGACCCTGTCAGTGTGTACCCAGAGGCACATTTCCTGCAGCGTGCTGGTCCGCTACCCATGCAGCCCACACAGGCCGGGTCACAGCCTGAGGAAAGAGTGACCATTTCATTTCTTTATTTACAAAACAATGTATATGAGTGAAATGTGCATTAGCGTGATTTAATATTTAGGCTCTCCAGGGCAGCTATTAAAATGGAACAAACATACAACTGTAGTTACTGACAGTGGTCATCAAGGGACACAATGGAGTACTTGTTGGACTTTATTATGTTATGCGTTATTTTGTAGATGTACGTGATTTAATGTCTCCTGTTACAAGAGTTTATGCAGTGATGCTTAAATTGCATACTATACAGTATATGGATGGTGTTTTCAGTTTACTCTACATTATAGTTATTTAACTAACAATATAATTTGTTTGTTATATATTTTTGTTTTGTCTGATAACTTTTTACCCCCTTTTTGTGGTTTTGGGGCTCAGTTTGCCTGGATTAGTCAGTGACTAGGAAGGGAGAGACAACTTTTTTTCTTAAAAGAATTAATGAATTGTTCAAACCATTTTTCAGTCAAATATATCAATCTTTCACTGGTTCCAGCTGCCCAAAGGTTAGGATTTGCTGCTTCTTTCTCTTTTATTTCATTTTAAATTTAATATCTTTATATATTTGACTGCTGGTTGAGCAAAACAAATTTAGGACACATCTGACATTTTAATTTAATTTCTACTCCTTTAGAAAATGCCTTCATGTTGTGTTTTTACTCAAATTCTAAACAACTGACCTCTGCACTTAAAGGAACCCTCTGTATTGAAGCAGTAGCTGTTTGTAGGACAGATACCCAGCTCCGTGCCACACTCATCAACGTCTAAAACAGATCAAAACAGAAAAACATTTAGAACACTAGTGTGCATGATTCATCCATCCATCCATCTTCATCCGCTTTATCCGGTATCGGGTCGCGGGGGCAGCAGCTCCAGTAGGGGACCCCAAACTTCCCTTTCCCGAGCCACATCAACCAGCTCCGACTGGGGGATCCCGAGGCGTTCCCAGGCCAGGTTGGAGATATAATCTCTCCACCTAGTCCTGGGTCTTCCCCGAGGCCTCTCCCAGCTGGACGTGCCTGGAACACCTCCCTAGGGAGGCGCCCAGGAGGCATCCTTACCAGATGCCCGAACCACCTCAACCGGCTCCTTTCGATGCGAAGGAGCAGCGGCTCTACTCCGAGCTCCTCTCAGATGACTGAACTTCTCACCCTATCTCTAAGGGAGACGCCAGCCACCCTCCTGAGGAAACCCATTTCGGCCGCTTGTACCCTGGATCTCGTTCTTTCGGTCATGACCCAGCCTTCATGACCATAGGTGAGGGTAGGAACGAAAATTGCTCGGTAGATCGAGAGCTTTGCCTTCTGGCTCAGCTCTCTTTTCGTCACAACGGTGCGATAAACGGAATGTAATACCGCACCGGCTGCTCCGATTCTCCGACCAATCTCACGCTCCATGGTCCCCTCACTTGCGAACAAGACCCCAAGGTACTTAAACTCCTTCACTTGGGGTAAGGACTCATTCCCCACCCGAAGAAAACACTCCATCGGTTTCCTGCTGAGAACCATGGCCTCAGATTTAGAGGTGCTGATCCTCATCCCAGCCGCTTCACACTCGGCTGCGAACCGATCCAGTGAGTGCTGAAGGTCACAGACCGATGATGCCATCAGGACCACATCATCTGCAAAAAGCAGCGATGAGATCCCGAGCCCACCGAACTGCAACCCCTCCCCGCCCCGACTACGCCTCAATATCCTGTCCATAAATATTACAAACAGGATCGGTGACAAAGCGCAGCCCTGGCGGAGGCCAACCCTCACCTGGAACGAGTCCGACTTACTGCCGAGAACCCGGACACAGCTCTCGCTTTGGTCATACAGAGATTGGATGGCCCTGAGAAGGGACCCCCTCACCCCATATTCCCGCAGCACCTCCCACAATTTCTCCCGGGGGACCCGGTCATACGCCTTCTCCAGATCCACAAAACACATGTAGACTGGTTGGGCATACTCCCAGGCCCCCTCCAAGATCCTTGCGAGAGTAAAGATCTGATCCGTTGTTCCACGACCGGGACGGAATCCGCATTGTTCCTCTTCAATCCGAGGTTTGACTATCGGCCGAACCCTCCTTTCCAGCACCTTGGAGTAGACTTTACCAGGGAGGCTGAGAAGTGTGATAGCCCTGTAATTGGCACACACCCTCTGGTCCCCCTTTTTGAAGAGGGGAACCACCACCCCGGTCTGCCATTCCTTAGGCACCGTCCCAGACTTCCACGCAATGTTGAAGAGGCGTGTCAACCAAGACAGCCCCTCCACACCCAGAGCCTTCAGCATTTCTGGACGGATCTCATCAATCCCTGGGGCTTTGCCGCTGTGGAGTTGTTTGACTACCTCAGCGACTTCCACCAGGGAAATTGACGACAATCCCCCATCATCCTCCAGCTCTGCCTCTACCACAGAGGGCGTGTCAGCTGGATTTAGGAGTTCCTCAAAGTGCTCCTTCCACCGCCCTATTACCTCCTCAGTTGAGGTCAACAACGTCCCATCCTTACTGTATACAGCTTGGATGATTCCTCGCTTCCCCCTCCTGAGGTGGCGAACGGTTTTCCAGAAGCACCTTGGTGCCGACCGAAAGTCCTTCTCCATATCTTCTCCGAACTTCTCCCACACCCGCTGCTTTGCCTCGGTCACGGCAGAGGCTGCAGCCCTTCGGACCAGTAGTATGCATGATTCATGCCATACACATATGTGATAATAGGTTTTGTATACAGTACCTACACAGGTGTTATTATGGAGTGTCCATCCTGCTTTACATTCCTCACACTGGTCATTTTCTGGGCCTGAACACTTGCTGCAGGTATCTGGACAGCTGTGCACCTGAACAGCCAACAGACAACAAAGCCAGGCAGCCTGCAGCGGGTTCCTGTGAAGCATCCTTACTCCCATCTGTCCCACCAGGTCCACAAGATACATTTGTTTCTCTCCTAAATATCACACCCAGGTTTGTTAAATGATGCTTCAAGTTAAGAACAAATGGATGACAGAATAAAGTATATGCTATATGTGACTCTACCTAAAAAAAAGAAAAGAAGCTCCACCAGGTACAAAACAGACTTTGGGAGTCTGTTTGTGGCACTAATGGTGGAAAGTAAAGTACATTTTACTCACTTACTTTACTTTTGTATTTTAATTGTACTTAATGCAACTTTATACTTTTACTTCACTACATGCTAGAGACATTACATTGTACTTTTGACTCCACTACAATAACCTGACAGCAATAATATATTACTACTTACTGCCATACAGCTGTACCTTTACAAATACCGCACCAATCATTTAAGTGGACCTGAATACAAACTCTAGACAAAAGTTAAGGGTTTTACTTTACCTCCTTTATGTGCGTCGAGTTTGAACTCTCTTCTCCTAAGTAATGTTTAAATGCTGCGAATAGAGCCGACACGCGCTTTTCACACTTCAACACTCCTTTGTGTTTGATTACGGAGAACAAACCAAACATCCCGAGCGGGCGGAGCAATCAGCACCCTCAAACCACCGCCCCGCCGGGATGTAATGGATTGTTTTAACAAGCACTTCTGTGTGTCCTTGCAGTGACACCAGATTACACAATAAGATCCGCCGCTCTTCACTCAGAGATGGCCAATCACCATCCGGAATCGGCCATGCACTAAAATAAGCACATTTATTTATAGACAAGTGTTGACAGACTTACAGTATATCGATATAACTAGGCTGTAAGAGTTTAGGTTAAAGGATAAGTCTGATCTTATTCTATATTTTTCTTACTCAACAAATTTGATGACAAGACAACAACAAACAATGATTTAAATATTTAAGAAGTAGTCTGTGTAGCCAAAGCCTTATATAACGTATTCCTCTGCATTATAGACCATTGCTATTGCCCAAAAAACACTAAAAACACTTTTGACATTGGTGCATTTTGTGACATTTTCCTTCAACAATGAACATTTGAGCCAGTCCCACAAACTCCTCCTGCTGCCCAGCTGTTTGCTAACACATCAAATCTGCAGCTGAAAATAGTCTTTGACAAATTACTCCTATTTAAGTAATTTTAAAACTAAAACTTGCGATGTACAGCCGTTTGTTAGGAAATTACTTAACATCTTAAGAAAAAATAAACCGGTTTTGGTTCTAGTAACTCGAGACAGAAAAGTGTAGTCAAAAAAGTAATGAGGGATGGATATATTGTTGTTGGCCATGTCATGGAATTGTTTAACATAACAACAATATAGATCATTGCCAGTCAGCCTTTAGTGACGTATATTTTTCTTATCCACAATTTGGATGAACAGTCTTTCAGATATCAGCACAGATAATATGCAACAATAATTTATGGGAACTTAAAAGGCGTTGTCCCCAAGTTTCTCTCAACTGCAACCTATTTACAGTGTGATGCCTTCTGCTTATCTTTTCCCTCTTTAGTCTTTGCACTCCATTTCCACCTTGTCCATGTCCTTCTACCTGACCCCCTCCCTGTCCATCCCACAGTAAGTTCAGACAACAGAGCCTGGATCTGAGAGGGAAGCTGGAACAGGGGCAGCCCCTGAAGAAGCTCCGGTAGTCTTCTGTCAATTCTTGGATGGGAGTCAAATTCCACCAGAAGAAAATGTTCTCCAGCTATGCCCAGCTGCTTGTCCGCTTGAATGAGGCATAGGGAGGCCGTGAACACATCAGAGTAAGGGGAACATATCTGAGGGAGACCCTTGTCTTCCTTCATCTTGCTAACCTCTTCATTTCCATGGGTCCATTCCTCTGCTCTCTCCAAGGCTTTGCGGGTCAAGACGAGCACAACTCGGCCGCCCAGGCTTTTCATCTCCAACAACTGGGAGTGCAGCCATGGCAGAGGCCCCATAGTGCACTGCTCCTTCCTGCTCCACTGATCCACAGACACACTGAAGCCCTGGTTAAAGAGCTGGGAGCCAAGCCGACATACTGACTCTGAAACACCATCATCCACATCTGGGGGGCTCAGCAACACCACCATACAACCGTTTCTGCCAACTTCAGAGAGGAAAAACATGGGGCACGGAGGGGGGGGGGGGGCGATGTCAGAGAGTTGTTTAATCATGACTTAATGATCCTTTTTTATGACAAGTAGTAGTATTAAAAGAAAAAACTCACTCTTTACAAATCCGCCATGATGCCAGCTCCATGCCCATTCTATAAAATTTTGTAAATGAAAAGTAAACATACCATAGGGCTAAGCAGAAATACACTACAGGGATATGTATCGTCTAGTGCACAAATAAATGATTCCTTGAACTTTAAATGTGGGTAAATTGTATGCACACTGCACACTTTATGAACAATCCCCAGATATAGTAAACAACATTTGGTCTGTGTGGCAAATGAAAGGAAAATTTTTGGTAAGTGCTTGAGGAAATACAGTTAACGTTGGACAGCGCATTTTATCATGGGTTGTTTACAAATTCCAGATAAGAGAAATTAGACACTGCTTTGTCTTCTTTGTGCACGGTATGTTTGTCCTGATATTCTTACATGTTTAAGACACTTAATGCAAAAAGAAAAAAAGAAAACTCACTCTTGACGAAGTCATGAAGGAGATAAAATATGAGCACAGTAATGCAAACCAGCAGCATTACACCAACAACCAGGAGAATCCAGTGTGATCTGTCTGCAAGTAGGCCTAGTACAAAAGAAAACCCTGTCCATAAAAAGTTAAAGAAACAGGTGCTGTATATATGAAAAATAGTCCCAAACAACCCCAGTTTGTGTTGAGGATAAACTTTCAGACTCACTGTTTTTTAAACAGAATGGACCCAGCACACTTCCCATTCCCTTTACTTCCACCTGCACAAATGGATAAACATAAATGAGTTATTGAACATTGGTAACTAAGTAAATACACTGTATGACTCACAGGATGGTTGTGAGTACTTTACCATCACACATGCTGAGAGCTGAACGTGGATGTCTTCAAACACCCTTATTGTCTCCTGAAGAGGACACAATCATACATCTTGGGTCATTAAAGACGCATGCTGTGCAGCCAGGCATTTCCAAAGTTTCCAATTAAACCAAATATGTCATTTGAGAATTGGATAAATGTGTATAACATTTAGCATCTTGAATATTACAGTTCAACAAAGATAGTTTGTTCAGTTTTAACATTATACAGCTGCAAATTAAAAGTTGAGATAAGCTGATACATACGTACATATGTATATACAGTATATATGTGTGTGTGTGTGTGTGTGTGTGTGTGTGTGTGTGGTGTGTGTGTGTGTGTGTGTGTGTGTGTGTGTGTGTGTGTGTGTGTGCTGTTAAAGCAGATGGGATTTAAAAAAAGTGAGGAAAAAAAGCATTTTTGAAGTTAACAAAAACAAACATGGCAGGCATAAAACGAGGGATGAAACCCTCAGTATTAAAGTTTCTTACCCATTGCCCTTTACTGTTTTGTCTCCATGTGCCATTTTCCAGCTGTTGTCTAAAGCCCTTCACTTCTCTGCAGTAGCTGTTCTCTTTCTGGCAGGGCCACACTTCACCCTCCAGCCTGCAGGGGGCCGACAGGTTCCATGACAGCATTGTGTGGTAGTTGTTTAATTGTCCCACACTTACAAACACTGACACATTCTGCCATACGCTCCTTTGGAGAAAATCTAAAATAGACACACAGGAAACTTCAGCCAACCAATTGTAAACCATTCACTATTCACCATGTGAAACCAGAAAGAAAGTGACATATCACCTGTGTTATTAATGAAGGGGCAGCTTTGAGTGCGTATAGACCTCTGATCATCCTCATCCCATACCTACACACACACACACACACACACACACACACACACATGTGTTAAAGTTCTGTGTAGACACAACATTGTTGAAACTGTAGATGTGGTACGTAGCCACAAGTAATCATGATGTTTAAGTGATGGTACCTGAAGACACATGCAGGGGGTCACAGAATGCAGAGGGATGGTTGTCCTATTCCAGATCTATAAAGTAACATTTAACACATCATGGCTTTAATGAGAGTGAGAAGCCATTGGTGGAGAGTGACTATAGGAACATTTACTCAAGTACTATTGGTAACCTGTACTTTACTTGACTTCCATTTTATGTTAATTCATATTGAATTTCAGACAGAGAAGGCTCAAGCCGAAACACAATGGTGTATTTTGATTCATGGACATGGTTTTGTTGAGTGTACTACTATGCAGACATTTTAAATACAAAACATGATCAGCTTGTAAAATAACGCATTGCTGTATCAAATGCCTGGATAATAATAATGCAGTCCTTTAAATAAACATCTAAAGGCCCCATTCTGAGTACTTTTGCGCTTATACCCTATGTATGCTTTTAATTTTTACTTCACTGTTATTTTGAACACATTACTCTTTTTTACATTGTTTTGTTACATTTACTTAAGCAAAGGATCTGAATATTTTCTTTACCTCTGCAAAAAGAAGCAAAAAAACATAAATGAATAAATGTGAGTGCACCCAAAATTAGCACTGATATCTAACACTGACCTGACAGATTCCATTCTTCTCATACTGGACACAAACAAAGGGGAGGCTTTTATTCCTGCCAAACTGCAGCTCCACCCAATTCATCTTTTGGTCAACTACACAGCTGAAACTCGGCACTGAAAGAAAGGAAAGAAAAAAATGGTTAATTTCCCCAAATACAAAAACTAGACAGCACAAGTAAAACCAACACAAATTAATTAAATTATGTAGGGGATTACTCACCATGACACTCTTTTACATGTACCTTCTGCTCCTGGACGCAAACTGAAGAAAAATGATATGTGTCACTACTGGAAGCTAGTTACGAGTTCAACAGGTGCTTTATTAGTTAAAAGAGCAAACATCATACCTTCATCTAGAGAAGGAGCATCAACTTTTTGCAATGGCTTTGGTTGTGTAGAAGAATAAACAATCACATGGCTGCTGAAGGAAATCCCAGCAGGCTTAGTAATCGTCATTAAAATCTATAGAAGTCACAAACACACACACACACACACACACACATCGTTTATACGACAAGATGAGCAGAAGTGAGCGTACAGTACATCCCTATTGACAGTACAGACTTCATATTCCAGTACAGGGAGTCCACAGTACCTTTGCTTGGTTTTGCAGAGAAAGAGCTGTATGATTAACCTTGAACTCCACCTTCTTGCACGTGGGCATGGTAGGTACGCTGTAACACACTGTCACAGACGCTGTTGCAACAGAAACAAGGTGTGGCTGAGAATTCATGGAAACACACCTGTAGAAAACTTCCACTTCAAATACACACGCAATACCAGCATTTGGTCATGTATTAACCCATTACGCTAACTATAAACTGAGTATACATAACATATTGAAGGCATGCAGATATTTTTTTTCAAAAAATACCTTTTTTGTTTTTGTTTTACTGTGACTTTTTTACTCCACTAGATTCAAGTTGATTACAGTAAACATGTTAGCCTGTTTATAATTTGTCTAGGTTGATCAATCAACAATGAAAATAAAGTTAAAGTTAAAGTTGCATTGTCATAGTGTTTTTAAGGAAATTTTACACCAACTTGCTCAAAATAGTTTCCACTATCAATAACCATGTGACGGTAATGTAAATAAGCCTCCATGATGGTAGACCATCATTTTAAAGCTTGGTAACCCTCAGTTATATTATAGTTATATAAACCCCCATTTAACCCAGTGTGGGATTAAACAAGTCTATCTTATCTTATCTTATCTTATCTTAACGTGGTATCCTTTGGCAGACAATGACATAAAGGTTCATTAATGGATTTAAGCGTACAAAACAACCGGAATGGTCATTTTATAACAAGTGGTAATGTGACAGCACACTTCATTGGTAGCTTTGGTTTTTACCTTTTGAATTCCTCTCCGTCTCCTCGCTATAATCCTCTTCCTCATACCCAGAGCCTTCATCCTCACTGACTTTATCCAGATGGATGTTTATCTCTATGTCTATCATCAGACATAATGTACATGGTGCACTGTCTTTGCAGCAGAGCTTGATAGATGGAGTCAGGTTTTGGACATACACAGCATTGTTGTCCTCTGCTACAGTAACATGCCCATGGCTCATGATGGTGCAATCAGAGAGACCCTAAATGGAGACAGAATTTGACATATGTTTAATGTGTGGCATCACATTTGTACTGAATATTATCTGTATGGTAAATATTTGCTGTTCAGAGGGCTATGTTCTGTTCTACATACACCAGCCCTATGTTGTGACAAGATGGCAGATGGTCATACCCCTGTGTCTAATTAAATGTTTGCAAACAAAACACTTTATCAGTAAAAAGTAAAATTAAAATGTCACAGCAGGCTACAGTAGTAAAAGGAAATTAAAAGTGTAATCTGTCAATAAAAACTATATGTACACTACTGCAGCACAGGAAATGTAGGTTCAGTACCTTTGAGCAAATGACTTCATATTTAGGAATCTCCAAACCACAGACTGACATGCATAGAGTCAGTACAATGCACCAAATGGACTGTACAGGAAGAAACATTTTGCCTGGGGACACATCAAAAGATTTAAGTCCTACAGCATTTTTCTCCAAACATCTTTCTGCAGGAGTGACATGTCAGGTTTGTTCTCAGCGTCTTTGTCCTTATCGTGACTTAAGGGTGGAAAATCAACTTGATGATATCCTGGCTGAAACTGCCCACCGGCATGGGAGGCAGTGAATCGAGACAAACTGTTAGAGAAGCTGGTTGATGGATTTTGCCTTTGGTTATGGTCTAGGGAAGAAGAGACATACATAAATGCAAGCAGGTATATGGAGTTGTTTCTTTGTAGCAACAATGGCAACCCTTTTGTTCTTTTGATATAAACAGGCTCCAATTGTTCCCTGGTCTGCTGACTAATTTGTCAAGTTCACAAATCTCTTAATAAACATAATTACTGAGAACTGTATGGTCTCTTCTTAAAACAGCTTGAAGCATTACAGTAAAACAGCAAACAGTGCCAGGACATATGTACGGTAACATCAGAAATTATATCAAATTATATTAGTAGCCTCATAAAAACCAACATCTTACTTACTGTTTTTGTAATCCACTGTAGTTCCACTCCTCAGACCAGGTGTGCACATTGTCACAGTTGCCTAGAAGTGTATGAGTCAGGTGAAAATTGAACCATACAGTGCGTCACCATCCTGTCTCAAGGAATAGTCCCTCCCTCTCTCCCTCCCTCTCTCTCTCTCTCCCTCCCTTACTCCCTCTCTCCCTCTCTCTCTCCCTCTCACCACCCCTCTCTCTCTCTCTCTCCCTGTTTTGTCTAGCTCTGATTTAGTCCCAGTCGAGTCCCTTACTAGGTCAAAATGCACATAACTTCCTGCTCTGAATTTCTTGTTACAGTGTAACCACCACGATTTACTGTAGACAGGTCCAAGTCTAACTTTTTCCTTTTTCTTTTGAAGACAAGACTTAATTTTAAAGAGTTGACCCTACATTGTTGGTTGGTTGGCAACAACGTGTTACATGTATTTGTTTAGCTATGTGGATTTGGCAAAGATCCATTTTTTTTCTTTTGCAGTTCTCAGTAAACTGTGCCTTGATAAACAAGTTTATTACCTATGCTCATACAAACCCACATACCTTTGAACAGCAGTTAGTAGGAAGAGGACAATCCCATGCATCACAATGGCACTCAGCTTCACAGCAGCTCAACTGGTTTGACTACATAAGTTTGAACTATTGTAAATACAAAACCCTTGTTGGCTTATTACTCTTAGGAAATGTGTTCAAACCAGAGTAAAAACAACAACCACCTATTGTGTACTTGTGTGAGTTATTGTGTGAGTTACTTTGTTACAGCAAAGATGGACAGTATAAGCTGGGGGACGGTGAGGCACTGTCATTCAACATTCCCATCTCATAAAGATTCAAAAGTGTACAGGACAACATTTCCCGGTCACTGTAGTTAGTAGTTTAAAGAATAATATATGACTTATGATAGTGGTTGATCATGAGTTATGGTATTACATATGCTGGTTTTAATTTTTTTACATTTCAAGCCAAAAGGAATACTTGGAATTGATGGTGGTGGTAAATGTTTATGAAAAAGGACAATTTTGTGACAACATCGATTTTGATAATAAACAACTAAACACGTTGCACTGGACCTTTAACTAAAGTAAAAAATAGTGGTTCATTGACTGGGCTGTTGAGGTAAGGCAAAGCAAGGCAGCTTTATTTGAATAGCACATTTCAGCAACAGGGCAATTCAAAGTGCTTTACACAAAATCAGTTAAAAAACAGTTAAAAAATAAAAATTAAAGGAATTTAAGAAAAAAGGAATTTAAGAAAAACTTTGATGGCACAAAGAGTAACATTACTGACCTCTGTTGGGATGGTAAAGTAGTTTAAGGCGAACGTCTCCAGTGACATCAAAACAGATTCTCAGCTTTTAGCAGAAACCTGTGGGTAAGAGGAACTAGAGAGGAACACAGCATCACACAGCAGAATGAGAAACTGAAAATGATTGTTGCTCACCAATTTAACTAACTATAAGATGAATTATAGTGTTTGATAATAGTTATCCAAAATCTTGACTTTCGTATCAGTAAACATGTATCATTTGAGAATTACGTTCAAAAGGTAAAAGCACACCCGTACATAAAGAATGAAAGACGAGTACCATTGTGTTCTCAGATTCCGAAGAACAGTTAAGCCAAATTATGTTAGTTTTAAGGTCACAGACCAGAACCTTTTAGTAAAAGTACACCCTTTATTCATATCAAAAAAAATAACTTTAGGCTTATTATATACACATGTACGTATGTGTATTACAGTATACACATCTGAGGCCTTTGTTGTCAGTCTTCATTTTGAATATTCTGCCAGCTTACAGTGACACAAGGGAAATTCTATAAAGAAATTGACAGACTATAAATTGAGGACACATGTGTGTGTGCGTGTGTGTGCGTGTGTGTGCGCGTGTGTGTGTGTGTGTGTGTGTGCGAGTGCGTGCGCTTGTGTGTGTCATTCAAATATCTCGAGAACTGTTGATCCAATCTACTTGGCTTCCTGGGTACCAAATATCCAACACTGTCAAAACTTTTTTCAATTCATACATAAAAATACATAAAGTCAAAGTGAATTAATGTGAATAAAATTAAATGGCCACACACTAAAGCTTGAAAAAAAAAACGCTGCCATAACACTGACTTTTCTTTGTCTACCCTTCACAATAAAAGCCCAGCTTAAATTCACTGAGATAATTTTGCTAAAAGGAAACTCACTAAAAGGCATTTTTGCTGACACTAGATATCCAAACAAAGCCAGACACTAAATCGTGTTAAGTTGCTGCGAACTGTAAATTCACCACATCTAAGCCAACGGCAGAAGACATTGTCATCTCAGGGCCTTACTGGGAAAAGAGAGCTGTCGTGAGAGTGTGCTAACTTTAAAAAAAACTAATAACAGTACCGCTGGCAAAATACTTCTGCTAATTAAATCCAAACTTTGACATCACTTTATAACCGTCCAGCTTCCAAGCCTGTTTGGAAATAAACACCTCTGTTGAGGTTAAATTCATTAACAACAATAATGATGAGACAACCGCCATTATTAAACAGTGATATCACCATGCAATATTATTGACAAAGGCAACAGTAAAATGTAGTTATTACAAAAACTGTCTTTATTTTCATTACCTTCCACACCTTTTCTCCCATCATCAGTCGTAATGAATTACCACAAACTTTCAATTTTATATATAACTAAACCATGATTATGATGATTTACACATATGAGATAAATACCTTACCATTAGTTGTTTCGGCAGGCACACGGTAGGGAATCTTTGCGGCTTCAAAATAATCTAAGACAAGATCCATAAAGAATTAAACATCAACTGTGAATGCATTTACACAAAGCCAGGTAAATACATTAATTTTCTTTAAAGCTTTTGAGTATATTGTATTAACCAACATTGCAAATCAATTTCATATAGATTTCACATGAAAGCCCTACTAATTGAAAATCTGTGTAATGGTACTTTTTGGTACCTGCATTTGAAAATGTTCTTATCACATCAGATCATGTGATTGACATTTTTAATTGTAGTCCTGAGAGATTCTAATGGTTGATTTTGTAAAGTTTTTGAAGTTGGACATGTTCTACATGAGGTTTTTTGACCCAACTTTGGAGCTTTTTTTTTACATAATGTTGGCCATTTATTTTCAGCTTGTTTCTAGGTAAAGAAGTTTTTCTTTTGAACAAAACATGCTTTTTCAAATCCACCAGCAGGTTCTGGGGTTAGAATTTTCATGATTTACTAGAGACTTTAAACTCTGAATTTTTATTTTACATGTGGCCTTAATCCTCTTCCGTATGTTTCTCATAACATTTGGGTTATATAAAAAAAATTCTGAAGCATATTTGCAGTGCCAAAGGGTGTAAAATACAAAAGGCCTATATTATTAATTAATCAATAGTTTACAGACTGATCTGTCATGTCAGAATGCTGTCTAAACTAGACTGACAAGTGAACAAAAAATTGTTCTGATGATAGACATGTAAATATTTTAGATATTTTTGATTTTGCATTGTGTGTGTTTTGTGCGTTGCTTTCAACTTTCAACTTAATACAGGGCTGTGTCCCCCGTAAACTTTCCCTCTACTGCTTTTTTGCCCAATGAGTTTGTGTTGTTTCACCTTCCTTAGGTTTATGGAGCACATCTGTGTTCTCCCCCAGAAGCTTGGTGTTTGTTATTGACATTTTAAATTGTGGCCCTAGGAGGAATACACACATTCTTCACTACATATTTTGGCTGTATTTATGTATGTATGTAGACATTGGCTACCTCTATCAAGTTTGTTTGACTTTTAGCACAATATCTCAAAAACTGGAAAAGCTCAGAGATATTTGGTGGAAAGTTTAGGCTAAGGGGCATAAAAAAAGTAAATTGTTTTTATTGGAAATTTAGATCCAACAGGGACATACAGTAGTTTACATTATGAATTACAAAACATGAAATGTTAGCAAATCTTTTTTTTCTCTTCAATATTATTAAAATAATTAGTCAGTGGACACATTCATTTCAGCGTTATTCTTAGGTAAATTAAACCCTTTTTACTTTACCATAAGATGCTTCATCTGTCACAATGGTAGGAAACACACTATCTATAATCAGAAAAAATGCTGTGAATACATTTACACAAAGCAAGTTATGTACATTTATTCAAGGCTTTAGATGATATTGTATTAATTTAAGAGAACAATGCATTTATTGATACTCATTTTCAGACAGCTTTAAAACAAACCATTAAATACACAATACAATATTATTAGAATAATCTGTTAGTGGCAACGTCCGTTTTTGCCTCAACATATTTTTTAGTTGTTGAAAAAATTTTGCTAAACATCTTTTGTTGGTGAATATTTAAAATATATCTTTAGGACACAGAAATGTAGTTTTTGAAACTTCATGCCTACATGTTTGTGGAGCTGCCCTCATTGTCTTTTCCTGTGTGTTATCATGCAAATAGAAAAAAAAAACTTCTATTCAATTTTCCATCATTAGAATGACACATTAAGGAGATTGTCCAACCATGACAGTAACATTAGAAGCATGGATTAGAACTGCAAAAATAAGTTTACCTGCTACCACCTGGGAGACATCTTTAACAACTACATTTCAAAGAACACATAATTTCACAAAACACAACAGCATTTCATCTGGTCTCCAGATGTTGAGCTCCTTACCTTGACGCTTGGTCGCTTATATTCAAAATCTTACATCATGACAACAAGTGAGATTGGAAGGTAGAAAAACAAACTAAGAGTTTTGCTTTCAAGCTCAGTCCAACACTGCATCACTTCACTTTCACTGTCCATGTTTTTCTTACAAGTAAGAAAACTTAACCCAATGGGACCAAGAAGAGTCAGATGAAGAACATAATACACAAGAACATAACATAATACATAATTGCCACAGCAGGGATCTTTGAACAGAATCTGTGACACCAGGGACTCGCCTGTACTGTCCCCTCCAGATGTATCAACAGGAGGGGACCCCACGTTTCCCTGCTCTGAACAGTGTCTCTTTTTTATGTGAGACACAATTTAGTTTGGAAGTTTGTTTGGTAACAATAGAGCTCCTTACTACTCTGCAGTGCGCCAACTTTTCTGTGTTTTGATTGCCTTCTTTCTCTTTTTCTCCACTGTGGCGTCAAACTCTCGGAAAAGGACCCACCTCATTGATGCCACTGCTAAGAAGAGCAAAATGTTTACTCATGAGGTGGTCAATACACGCAGAGGTGTCAGAATGGGGGTGGATGAAGGACATGCCTTAGTCATGTTTCTTCAAATTTCAGACAGGTTACTCAGGAATTGTGAACAGATCTCTATTTACAGTAAAACAATGTGTAGGTTTTTTAGTGGGAGACCTTCAGGTAAGGTTTTTTGTGATCCAAAAAGGTTTTTGGTTAAACACATTAACAATTGATGCAGCATTTGTTTATTTGGAAGAGGAGTATCGCCACATGTGAACATTTTCTTTGAGTTCTGAGTTTAAAGTCAGAATCTGAAGAATAGAGTAAGAATTCTGAGATTAATGACTTTCTAATTAATTTTGCATTTATTAAAGACATTCATCTTAGAATTCTGTGTTTATTCTCAGAACTCAAATAATTTTTTTCACGTGTGGCCTTAATCCTCTTCCATATATTTCTCATCATTGTTGTAATTCAGTTTTGTAAAGCATATTTGCAGTGCTAAAGTGAATGAAATACAGTAGGCCTATGTTATTAATCAATCAATAGTTTACAGTTGTTTCTGTCATGACAGAACACTGTCTAAACTGGATTTACAAATTGTTTCATAGAGAGACATGTTGAAAAAAGATGATAGACAATGTTGATTTTGCATTGTGTTTGTTTTGTGTCGCTTACAACTTACAATGTAACAGAGGACTATGTCCCCCGAAGAGTTTTCAATGTACTGCCTTTTGGCCCTACAAGAGGTGGCAGTGCCTGTGTTATTTCACCTTCCTTAGGTTTATGGAGTACATCCGTGTTCTCCCCTAGAGGCTTGGTGACCACCATGGATGTGAGTGGGGTCACAAAGCTATACTTCAGCGACAGCTCCAAGGCCTCCTTCTTCACCTTCTCCTTCTCAGCTCCAGATAACACCAGCCTGTGTCACATATTGTGTTGATATGACTGTAAAGTATGATAAAGGTATTTAAAAGCTAACACTATTTTGTGTTAGTACACAGCATTGTTGAATACTCGATTCTGATTGGTCAATCATGGCATTCTGCTGTTAAGAAATAACAGAAAAACCAGACCGATGCCATGGACGGAGTTTTCATCATAGAGTCTGGGGAACATTTTAATAATCAATAAATTACTTTTTCAAATCAATATTTGTGCTCATACTGACTTCATACAGCTAATTAACCAATCACAAAGGGAGAGAGGGCGTAAAGGAGCGATATGGTTAGCCCACTCACCGTGGCCACCTGGCTTCCACCGGTGAGCCATGCTCACTAGCTGTTAAGTTGACTGTCCCAACCGGGATGCAAGCGTCATTAGCGGGTAACATCTGTATGAGTAAGTGTGTAATAAGCCATGTAATAAGCTGTGTAATAAATGGGATAATGTTGAGTGAGCTTGTCATTAATGTGAATTGAACCCCTTCAGGCTGATACAAGACGTTTGATGCGTTACCCTCCCCTTGTGGATCTCATTTGCATGATGACCAGGTCATTTAATGTTACATTATTCCTTACATTCTAATTTTGTTGTGTTTGTAGTTTCACCCTAAAATTATTGTACACACACACACATATCAAAATTCTCGCACTTGTCAACTTTTTGTTCAACTACTGTACATCTTAAGGAAAGACAAAAAGCTAATTTCAGAACATCATTGTAGCCCACTGAGCATCAGTGATATCGGTGAGATGAGGTTCCTTTTGCAGTCAATCCTACTATGACCAGAGGTATATATTTGCACTCATAATTACACCGGCATTGCACATATTTTCTTATTTTCTTTGTCTACATGACCATAACTTCCTTGTAAATGTAAAGTTTAGTTTTCCTTTTTTATTTCTTCCTTTATTTCTACATACTTTGCTGCTTTTAATCCAGCTCTGTGTAATGGCAGTTTGTTTGAATGAACGGTGTGTGCCTTTACTCCAATAGCGCCAATGGCAACCAAATCTCCATTCATACCCTGCTCTCCACAGACATCACATGTTTTCTGTTGGTCCTCTGTTGGGTAGAAATACACCCATGCCTGGAAACAAGATGAAACTAGATTTAACTGTATTGTTTCTGCCCAGAGTTGAGCCCTACTTGTACAAAAAAACGCAGTTTGGCATAACAACAAAGTGAAAATTGTTGCAAAAGTGCATAAAGATATACAGTATTTAAAAATAAATATGAAATGACATGTGCACAATGATGAGCAATACAAACAGAATGCCCAGAATATCTGTTTGAACACAGTATACATGATGACTCATGTATACTGTGTTCAAACGGATATTCTTTTAGTACTAATATTAAAATAAAACATGTACCTGTTTATCTGTATGTGTTCTGGTGATGGCATTAGCCAGAGCTTTGGTGCTTAGTCCTCCTTTAACCTCGGTGAAATTGATGCCAGCTTTCTCATTAATGTACACATCGATCTGGCATTGAGAATAAATTAAAAAAGAATACAAAACTTTGAAGTTCTGATTATGTTAAAAGTTTTTTTTTAAGATGGATAGAAACCATCAGGAAAGACACACCTTGAAGTCTTTGACAGGCTGCATGGGTTGAGCGTGGATTTGCAGCTCGTACTTTCCAAGCTTGCGTTTCAGCAGCTCCTCATATGTAAGTTCAAAGGTGACCTTTTTGTGGGCAGCCACAGTCACAGAGGTCTTAAATTCCTCGAGGGATTGCAACAGTTCTCAGGGTTAGGGGACAGGGTTAGGGTTAAGGGGGTTAGGGTTAGGGTTAGGGGTTAGGGTTAGGGTTAGGGGTTAGGGTTAGGGGTTAGGGTTAGGGTTAGGGGTTAGGGTTAGGGTTAGGGGTTAGGGTTAGGGTTAGGGTTAGGGGGTTAGGGTTAGGGGTTAGGGTTAGGGTTAGGGGGTTAGGGTTAAGGTTACGGTTGGGTTAGGGTTAGGGTTAGGGTTAGGGTTAGGGGTTAGGGTTAGGGTTAGGGTTAGGGGTTAGGGGTTAGGGTTAGGGTTAGGGGTTAGGGTTAGGGTTAGGGTTGGGGGGTTAGGGTTAGGGGTTAGGGTTAGGGTTAGGGGGTTAGGGTTAAGGTTACGGTTGGGTTAGGGGGTTAGGGTTAGAGTTAGGGGTTAGGGTTAGGGTTACATTAAAGCAGTGGTCCTCCTTCTGACCCCTTTACAATGGAACAATGACAATTATGACCTCTCATCATAGGTTATGGTGTGGATGTGAGATGTGAGTAATTCAACTGAATAGTGGCATTTCCTTCACAAATTACTTCATTTATTTTATTTCAGAATTTCAAACACATATTTAAAAAGAAAAAGGCAAACGTTTGAGAAAAGTCAGACAAAACAATTCTTTTTTTTATTTTTCTCCTTCTTTATCCTGAAGGACACAAAAGGCTCTTCTACAAAATATGGAAATAAAAACATGCTATATTGGACATGGCAATAAACTGATCCATTGATCTATTTACCTGACAAGCCCAGCGCTTTGTCCACGGGAAACAGCCTCAGTGTACTGCTGCTGAGCTTTCTCTTTACCTTTCACAACACCATCGTACACTTGGCCATCTATAAACCTGAAGAAGAACAAAAATTCAGAAATGGTTCATACATAATTCTGAGTAGCCCATGATTTACTTTAATGATGCTTTATTGTAGAAGTCTTTATGTGCAAAATTATGCATAAATGATTTTTGCTTCACACACATTCTGAATTTACTGATGAAGGCGTTCTTGGGAATCCGGACCTGGAACTGTATTTGCTTTGAGTCGTCCATGCGATTGGCGACGCGACTTGTGATGATCGTGGTTGCATAACGACTGGTCACTGTGGAGTTGATGTGAAAGCTGTAGATGTTCCAGTTGTCCTGAGCCAATACAGGAGGAGTCACATTTCACAATCAAATAAATAGCTTGGTTTATGCCACTGGCTGACGACCAGCTGACCCAAGATCAGATGATGGTGAAAAACTAAAAGGTGTGGGTGGCATCAGTGAAATCTTGTTGGTCTAACTCCAGAAACACCCCATCCTCATTGTTTTATCCATGTTTTCACTTGGCAATGACTCCCAATTCTACTTAACCTTTACCAAGTCTTAACCCTAAAATGTAATGTCTAACATCAGGGACACCAGCTGTTTGTGGCCCCCCGTTGTCACTGTGTAAACAGATTTACGGCCCAAACGCTGGAGTAATAAACACACACGCACACGCACACACACACACACAAACACACACACGGATACAATACTGAGGGTGGGAGCCACCAGGTCCTTCAACCTGACCTGACCAATTATCAGATAATAAGTAAGCATTTAGTCAGCAGTGAGATATATGTTATGTTGTTTGATATGTTGCTGTGTTGTGCTTGCATGTCCAAAACGTTTTGTTCTTTAAGAAAATGAAAACATATTGTTGATCGATTTACCTCAGAAGAAGTCAGAATTGCCTTGTTACAGAAAAACCTACAGAGGGTGTTGATAAAATTTGAAGATATAAGTTTCCTGTCAGATAGCAAAAACATTTATAATAAACACAGTTTCCTAGCAGTGTGGTGGTGTGTCCTTTAAGTTTTGTGACCTTACCTTGTTTGGTAGTGTGCTAGCCAAAACCAGCAGCAGCCCAAAGAGGGTGACTTGCACCACAGCTCTCTCCATGATGGCTCCACCAGAGTGCAGCCCAGGCAGCTCAAACTGTCTTTTAAACTTAAACAGACAAGGACAACACTAGTTTGTACATACATTGTTTTTAAAAGGGCAAACTCCGCTTTCTTTCTCTCCTGTTTCAACAATCCCTCACTTTCACACCCACACACAAAAACACATTCCCTCCCTCTTACCTCCTCTGCATACTGCCGGCTGTCACACACATAAAAATAAAATAAAAACTGTCACGACAAGATGAAAAAAAAAAAAGAAATTCAAATGTATTTGTCACATACACAATTAGACACAGTACAATGTGCTTCTTTGCGAACATGTTCCGCCTCAATAAAAACATTAACAATAAAATACATAAAAACAACAACATACAACACATATACAAAACAGAGTTTGTTCTCAGGCAGCAATAATGCCTCCATGATAGCAGTAGCCAGTGCCTCCACGTTGCCCCCCCCTCATAGGCACATCCTAAGGAAAGCTCATTGTAGGACTGGCTCTAGTGGCTGTAATCCGCACCAAAGCTGAATTTCCGGAAAGAGACTTCAGATACAGTATTAGGCGACCAATAAGGCCTTTATTAAACCATTCAAAAAGCACCATGTTAGGGACCTTTAAACCAACCATTTGATATATGGTGTAATTGCAAAAAGACTTTTCCCATTGATTTTATTGTGCACACGTCAATAAATATGTAGATATTGTTCATTCAAAAGGAGGTTTCTCCTGATTGAACTGTTTATGTGACCTTAACTGTTGATATTGGGTCCAGCCTGCCACCTTTGTCAGGAATTGTCGTGCAAACATAGACAACATTGGTTTGAAAAGAGACAATTTGGCTATATATGTTTTGTTACATTTAGAATCAGCACTTTATTGACACCATGGAGGTGATTTACTATTTTATCTTCTAATCTTTCAAGAATAAAGTTTTAAGAATGAAAAATTAAAAATAAACAAACTTTATTAAACAAAATAAAAAAGTGATGCCATTTGAAAAATACCATTAGGATCTAGTTAACTCATACAAGACAACCAAAGATCTGGGATACTATTTATTTGTTTATGTTAGTACTGGTGGAAAGTTTTTTCCAAGATGAATCAGTGTTTCCCTTTTTTTTCTTTAAAATTAAATCTTTGCAAGTGATTTAACATAATTCCCAGTTAAAGTTGAGTAACGATGAAATCATCCAGGCGTCTCTGCAGAACAGACTCTGCAGACATGAGCCAGCAGTCCAGTGTCAGGGAAGAAACAATACTGTAGTCAACAGCATTGGCCCTACAAAAGAAAGACAAAAATAGTCACATTTGTGTATAATATGAGTAATAATAATTAAAACACTCTCTACCAGCTTTAGTTTTCAAACAAACTTATTTATACCTGGTAACGTCAATCTCCTGGTCTTTGATCTTAAGTTTTGTTGAGGGAGTTTGTTGCACCTCCTCATAAACTGCTGGCTTTAGAGCTGGACACAAAGAGGACAAACAATAAAGCAATGACAATGAAAGTTGCCACTACAAGAGACTCAGCAAAAGATATTTGTATTCTGACACTAACCATGTTTGACCTGATATCAAATCTATCAAACAAATCCAACATTTTCACCCACCCAAAATTCCTGTAACGTTGTTGTCCAGTGGCTGCTGTCTTAAAACCGGCCAAAGGAATTCTACGCCATCCTTCTCATGAATATAGATGACCATGCGTATGTCTCCAACTGCAACGTCTATTTCCTTGTCGCGCCTCATCACTGTCAAACTAGAAAAATATGGTCTTAATTTTGGACTTGTTTGCACTTGTTTCAAAGGAAAGTTTGTCATTGTAGGAAATAGGCTTTCATGCTGAGAGCAACCCCAAATTTGACATTGTAGGAAATATGCTGATTGGCTTTCATGCTGAGAGCAACCCCAAATTTCCACCGGATGCGTAACAACTGTGGATCAGCTCCGCTGCGGGTCAGCTCCGTGCTCCGCAGTCTGTCAACGCCCACCAGGTCCAGATTTGTTGCGGAACGGCTGCGGCCATGACTGACAGCTGAAGTCTCGAGGACCCACGATATCTCGCAAATTCATGTAGAATAAAACCACAAAAACAACAACAGTGTGTTTCCATCCAGAAGAATAGAGAGGAAACAACTCTGTGCTGTTTTCAAGGTGTAGTGCAGTAAAATATGATCCGCCGTGAGCATGGTGTATTTTATTTTGAAAATAAATCAGATGTTTTATTTTGTTTCTATGCTCAACTTCCTGCAGTGTGTTGAATTGCTGCGGAGTTCTCCGGCATCCAGAAAAAATAAAAGTTCTGCGTATTTACTCCGGAGGGCTGCAGTTTGCCAGAGCTCGGATGGAATTGGTACACAGTCCGTGGAAATATACACATTGACTTTGATCGAGACCTAATGACACCGCCGCCATTCCGGAGCAGATCCGGATCCGTTACGTATCCAGTGGAAATTGGGGGTTAGCTAAGAAGTTTAATACCACTCTCATGTTTGTACAGGAAATCTGAAGCTAAAGTCAGCAGCCAGATACCTTAGCTGAGCATAAAGACTGGAAACAGAGGAAACTGCTAGCCTGGCTCTGTCCAAGGGTAACAAAATCTGCACCAGCACCTCTAAAGCTCACTAATTAACATGTTGTATCTCATTTGTTTTATCTGTACAAAAATCTGGGTATGAACACAACAAACTGGGGGGTGATGTGCCTGACTATTTCTTGGTCAGTACTGTTACAATGCAAAGTCACCTTCCAGCTGTGATGAGATCCTGTCCAGTGTGGTGTGTCGTTGTCTGTCCTTCTCGTACAGTGATGACATTGGTGTCAACCTCAACATGGAGGTCAGTCTTAAGGTGGATGACAATCCTTCTGAAGCCTCCATTCATTACTGTATCAAGCTCGCCATTCACAGACAGCTCTAACACAAAAGAGAACAAATGCAACTCAACACCACACTTACAGTACAATATCTTTCACTTGAAGTCCTCCTCCAGACACTTTTTAAAGTATTTTTAAAAGAAAATGGCCTACTCTTTCTCCTTCATTGAGAAATTCTGGATCTTTGCATAGATACAAGTCAGTCTATTCAGACATTTTAGGGGACATTGCACGTTTTTGAGTGGATGGGATCTTAGAGCAAAGTACCTGTACAACAACATAAAAAAATACTCCAAGTACAAGACCTTCACTCAAAATCCCACTTAAGTAAAAGTACAGAAGTATTATCAGCAACTTGTACTTGTATTTGAATTAATCTTTTCGTCTTTTCTCTAATCTTTGCTTTTTTTGGGAAATATTGGACAATTTTACCTGTTTAGACCAAAAAACTGTAATTTCAATTAAATTGTCGGATAAAGTTAAGAGGGGAAAAATCTCTTTGGTGGTACACATATACAGTACATACTCATAAAAGTACTTAAGTATAGTACTTATTTAAATATACTCAGGTACTTTCCACCACGTCAAGCTAGGGGATAATTATGGGTTGATACACATAATATAACTGACAATTGACTGGGCTGTAAGGAATCTAAGAAAAACTGTGATGGCACAAAGAGTAACATTACTGACCTCTGTTGGGATGGTGAAGTAGTTTAAGGCGAACGTCTCCAGTGACATCAAAGCAGAGCGGAAGAGACAGATTCTCAGTTTTTAGCAGAAACCTGTGGGTAAGAGGAACTAGAGAGGAACACAGCGTCACACAGCAGAAGGAGAATCTGAAAATGATTGTTGCTCACCAATTTAACTAACTATAAGATGAATTATAGTGTTTGATAATAGTTATCCAAAATCTTGACTTTCGTATCAGTAAACATGTATCATTTGAGAATTACATTCAAAAGGTAAAAGCACACCCGCACATAAAGAATGAAAGACGAGTACCATTGTGTTCTCAGATTCCAAAGAACAGTTAAGCCAAATTATGTTAGTTTACTATTCATGGTCACAGACAAGAAGCTTTTAGTAAAAGTACACCCTTTATTCATATTCATATTTAGCGTGACAGTTTTTGACAATGGTTATTTAAAATCTTGACTATCACGTGGGGGTCAGTAAACATGTATCATTTGAGAATTACATTTACAGTAAAAGGTAAAGTCACACCTGTTCTTGTGTGGCACATAAAGTATGAAAGACTGGTACCATTATGTTCTCAGACTCCCAAGATTTCAAAGAATAGTTCAGCGTAACCCAAATTATATTATTTTACTATTTATGGTCACAGCCAAGAATCTCTTAGTAAAAGTACACCCTTCTTTAACCCCACAACAAATTCTGCAAACTGATGATACGAGGGCAACTAATATTATTGCCTCATAATAAATTACTACATTTTTTCTATGATTTCAAACACATATAGATCAATTTTATAGAAACTATACCATGAAACATGCAATGTGTTAGCAAATAATTTCACCACATGCATTTCTTCCTCAATCAATAGCAAATGTCCTAGCTGTTGGAAATATTTTCCAAACAATAATTTGTTGGCAAAAATTTGAAGGATGGATCAGAACTGCAAAATGAAGTTTACCTGATGAAGCTACCATGTCATCTTGATCCCTGTTGGTCGGTGGGCTTTTCAGGCGTTCTGAAAAATGAACAGTGAAACTTAAGAATTAAACATCTATTAGTATGTACATTTCTGTAAAAATACTCTTTGTTACACAACCATAGCTACATTTAGAAAAGCACAGAAGAATTAGCTTCTAAAAACAATGAATGTTACACATTTTTAAGTCACTGCAATCTTGTTGCAATTTTGTAATTGCGATTAAACTACGTCACATAGTTGAAGACTATTATGAAATTACTAATTATGAAAGATTATATTGCATATATTATGTATGTATAGGTACCAAACTAAAGAATTATGGGTAGAATTAAGGATTGTGAAGGAATGTGTCTTTGAAGTGTCAGAGTATCATTACAATAGGGTTAATGGTAATAAACTACTACTGATAAACTCAATGGCTTATGGGAATGTCCAGAAGAGCCCTTTTGAAGCAGTACCCCACACAAAACATGCTGAGCAAAACATTATTGTCATACAACTTGCATGATCTGGAAACCCACTAGAATTTGTGACACCACAGTTTGCCTGCAATGTCACCTCCGGTTGTGTCTGCAAGAGGGAACCCTTATCTAAGTAGTTTCCCTTATCTAAACAGTGTATTGTGAAATACATTTAGCCAAGAAGAACAAAATATATACTTAGGAGTTGATCATTACACTGCCACACCTTTGTCATGAATGCAGATGTGGAATAAACCTTGCCTTAGTCAGATTTCAACAAATGTTGGATGTCACTCAAGAAACGTGAATAAATCTCTACATACAGTAAAATATGTACACAAGAGTAGTCATGTCAGAGCAGTGCACGTGTGCCCATACCTTCAACAACTAGAGAAAGATCAACAGCTGTTAAAAAGAAAAGAAATGATAATATGACATTGTGATACAGTTGTTAAATAACTTTGAAATAGTCATAATAGCTTGCACCATCCTCCACCCTCAGTTTTTCTGCTTAGTTCTTCTTTTACAAAATGAAAACAATGCATTGTACTGCAAAGAAGGCAAATATGTACAGCACACATGAGCTATGTATGTATGTAGGGCTATACATTATATAAAATACATTATATTAATAATTAATAAATAGTCATGAATCTGTCAGGTCAGAATGCTGCAGATGTGTACCCATGTATCTGTGGCTTACCTGGCATAGGTTGTCCTGATAAAAAGAAAGAGATAATAACATAAAAGTTGTTAATTTACTTTGAAATGGTCATGGTTGTAAATTAGTTTGCTGTAAATTCTGCTGCATCAGGTTTCATTCAAGTGTAATAATATAATTTAGTTTAAAATACGGGAGACTTTTAGAAAGAAACGAGTAATTACAGGAGATAATCCACCCTGAGAGAATTAAAGTTGGGAGGGGTCAGTTTGGCATCATTTTGGTATCTGAATAAATCTTGCCTTAGTCATATTTCTACAAATTTTGGATGTCACTCAAGAAATGTACACAAATCTCTATATACAGTAAAGTATATACACAATATCAGAACAGTGGACATGTGTTCCCATACCTCCGGAGAGACCACTACCCACACCTTGAGAAAGATGCGTTATTGTAAAAAGGAAAAAGGATGATATAAATCCATGTCTTACCTGGCATACCTGGTTCTGTTAAAAAAAAGAGATGATAACAGAAAAATGCATTAATTAACTTTGAAATGGTCATGGTTGTAAATCAGTTTGCTGTAAATTATGCTGTACCAAGTTTTTTTCAAGTGGAATAATATCATGTTGTTTCAAATATGGGGGAGTTGGACGGTTAAAACAAATATTACTTTCAGAAAAAAATGAGTAATGGGAGGGGTCACTTTAGCGCCATTTTGGCATCTGAATAAACCTTTCCTTAGTCATATTTCTACAAATTGAAGTGTATTCATATCAGAACAGTGGACATGTGTGCCCATACCTCCGACAAGACCACTACCAAAGCCTGGAAAAAGACGCCCATCTGTTAAAAGGAAAAAAGATGATAACGTGACATTGTGATACAGTTGTTAAATAACTTTAAAATAGTAATGATTTCATAATTATCTTGCACCATCTTCCACCCTGTTTTTCTGCTTCAATTTTTTTTTTTACAAAATGAACACACATTGTACTGCAAAGGAGGCAAATATGTACAGAACACAGGATATCATATGTATGCTGTAGGGCTATACACATATGAAATATTGTACATTGTATTAGTAATTAATAAATATTCATGAATCCGTCATGTCAGAATGCTGCAGATGTGTACCTATGTATCTATGTCTTACATGAAAAATGAAGTCCTGTTAAAAATAAAGAGATGATGACAGAAAAGTTGTTAATTTACTTTAAATGGTCATGTTTGTAGATTTGTTTGCTGTAAGTCATGTTGTATCCGGTTGTATTCAAACGGAATCACGTTTCAAATATGGGAGAGTTAGACAGTTAAAACAAATAATATTACTTTTAGAAAGAAAGAAATTAGTAATTCAGGAGATGTACCACCCTAAGAAAATTAAAGCTGGCACCATGTAGCACAATTTTTGAATCTGAATAAACCTTTCCTTAGTCATATTTCTACAAATTTTGGATGTCACTCAAGAAATGTACACAAATCTCTAAATACAGTAAATATACACGAGGGTCTTCATATCAGAACAGTGGACATGTGTACCCATACCTCCAGAGAGACCACTATCCACTCCTTGAGAAAGACGCCTCATAGTTAAAATGAAAAATGATGATATATACTGTATTTATGTCTTACCTGGCATTGGTTGTGCTGTGAAAAAGAAAGAGATAATAACAGAAAAGGTGTTAATTTACTTTGAAATGGTCATGCTTGTCGATTTGTTTGCTGTAAGTCATGTTGCATCCGGTTGTATTCAAATAGAATCACGTTTCAAATATGGGAGAGTTAGACAGTTAAAATAAGTAATATTACTTTTAGAAAGAAACAAGTAATTTGGGAGATATACCACCCTAAGAGAATTAAAGCCGGCACCATGTAGCACCATTTTTGTATCGGAATAAACTTTGCCTTAGTCATATTTCTACAAATTTTGGATGTCACTCAAGAAATGTACACAAATCTCTATATACAGTAAAATATATACACAAGTGTATTCATATCAGAACAGTGGACATGTGTACCCATAAATCCGGAGAGACCACTATCCACGCCTTGAGAAAGACGCCTCGTTGTCAAAAGGAAAAATGATGATATATACTGTATTTATGTCTTACCTGGCATAGGTTTTGCTGTGAAAAAGAAAGAGATAATTACAGAAAAGGTGTTAATTTACTTTGAAATGGTCATGCTTGTCGATTTGTTTGCTGTAAGTCATGTTGTATCCGGTTGTATTCAAATAGAATCACGTTTCAAATATGGGAGAGTTAGACAGCTAAAATAAGTAATATTACTTTTAGAAAGAAACAAGCAATTCAGGAGATATACCACCCTAAGTGAATGTATAACTGAAGGGTCAGTTTAGCGCCATTTTGTTAACTGACATGCCCTCTTGACCGAGGCTATAATTAAGAGAGAAAGGCCAGGATACTCTACCCCCTCTTTCTTTTCCGTTTCTTCATCATGCTCATCTCTACGGCTGACAGCCCTGTCAACCTCTTTTCAGACTTTCCCTGCTTCTCAAGAATACCCCCAAACCGGCCTGAAGTGCCCTGTGCGCCTGGTACTCAGGTGGATCCCCTGATCTCCAAAGAAAGCTCTGAAGATCTGAACCCTAAGTGGTTGCTTTCAGCCTGAAGCTATTCCAGTCTGTTCTATTCCTGTGTGTGGACACTGCTAAAGAAACAACAGACAGCTGCCATGACCTTTACAGTCACAACTTGGTTGTGAACATGAACATCACTGTTGATTAAAAGATTGCTGTGCCACTATAGTGAATTAATTGCAACTGAGTCTAATTGAAACCGAATAAAAACTGAGGAAATCAAGCTAATCCAAGATAATCCATGCAAGGGTTTACGCCCCAACACCCGCCTCCCTCTCCCCTACAGCGCAGTTTACACTCTGACCATCCATCCAAGTAGGTAAATCTTTACTTTTTCTGCTTTTTACTTTTTCTTATTCTTTCAATGTGTGAATGCCAAAATGTTGTCTCCTTTTGTTGTCTCCTTTGTAACTACAAAGCTATCACTCTTGCTTTCATTACATTCATTCATTTACAGACCTATGTTCATATAGCGGTAGGCGTAGGTGTGTGTATTCTTAGCAGTTAATAAATCACTTGATTAAGTGTTTTGTGTGTGTGGAGCATTACGATTACTGGACACAAAATCAGGAGCAACCTTCAGAATTGAGACTTACGTAATGGATAAGCTATTGATTTTCCCTTTTAGCCGGCTGATTTCACGAAAATTAAATTATTTAATGTTAAACTTTCATTTCCATTGGCACAAAGTTTAAAAACTAAAATACATTTTGTTACAAATATTATTAAATCAATTGTGTATCTGTTATGTCAGAATGGCACAGATGTACCTACAGTATGTCCCTATATCTTACCATATCTTAGCATAGGCCAACCACCTGGTACTGTAAAAAAAAAGATAGAATGAAGTCAAGATAAAGTTGGTTATTTACTTTGAAAAAGTCATGATTTTTTTGTTTGGTTTTTCACATAATGTAAACAACACATTGTTATGTGAAGAACGAGAAAATGTATTCATGAGAGAGACTGTATGCTAAATGACATTCAATGAATCAATAGTGTATCTTTCATGTCAAAACAGTTCAGATATGTCTATCTATGTACCTACTGATTGACTTACTTGATGAAAACATTTGTGCTGTTAAAAAGAAAAAAGTAATAACATTGTTATTTATGTACTGAAAAATACTCAAAATTGTATCTCATTTGGTTTCATTTCCATCAATGTTCTGCTAATTTTGCAGACACTTGAGTATTAGCAATTAAAGTTTAAATTAACTGAATAAATTATTTATTTTTACATACACAAATTTATGTATAGTTCTATACCCACACTTAAAATTTGATTTATTTATTTGTTATATTTTACATTGTGATACACCACCTGTTATCAAGTCATGCTGGTGGGTTTAACCTGCAATAAGAAACTTGTAACACTTGATTTTTCATTGTGTTTGTTTTGTTAACGTTTGTTTTGCTTACTACGAAAGGATTTGCTGTATGCCCGAGAACCTTTCCTCCTTGGCAATTGTCTTTGCCCTACAAGAGGTGGCAGTGCCTGTGTTGTTTCACCTTCCTTAGGTTTATGGAGCACATCTGTGTTCTCCCCTAGAGGCTTGGTGACCACCATGGATGTGAGTGGGGTCACAAAGCTATACTTGAGCGACAGCTCCAAGGCCTCCTTCTTCACCTTCTTCTTCTCAGCTCCAGATAACACCAGCCTGTGTCACAAATTGTGTCACAAATTCAATCATTTGAAATGTCAGTAAAGTAAGATAGGTTGGTGGTTTGATCCCTGGCCCTGCAGTCCACGTCGAAGTGTCCTTGGGCAACACACTGAATCCTGAGTTGCTGCGTATCGGAGTTTAAATGTGTGTGAATGTTTATCTGATGAGCAGGTGGCACCTTGTATGGCAGCCTCGGCCACAGGGGGTGAATGTGTGTGAATGGTTCCTGTACTATGTAAAAGTGCTTTGAGTAGTCGTTAAGACTGGAAAAGCAATATATAAATGCAGTCCATTTACAGGGATTGAACCACCAACCTTTCGATTGATAGATGATCTACCACCTGAGTTACAGCTGCCGATATCACACTCACTCTTTCTCCAGAAGCTGTTTGACTGTGAGGTAGGCCCAAACCCTCTGGATGTGGCTGTCAAAATCTGTGCCAGTGTACTCCACTGTGGCGTTTGTGTCTGAAAACGTCACTCTTCTGTCCTTCTGTCATAGTCCAAATTCATTATTATGTCAGTATACACAAGGGATTTCACCAACCTTTCAGAAGATTACAGCTGATGTGCTTTGAGCGATCCTTACCGAAATGGCTACAACTTGTGGAGTGAAGGTTTCAATGTTGTTGTCAGTGATCTGACCGGCCACCACAATCTCAGAGCCATTATAGTACTGGCTAAAGTTAGTCTGGGTTAGATTGGTCACTCCATTATAGATCATTGTCACATCTGTCAACAGAGGAGTGGCCACCTCTTCATAGAAACCCTGTTGACACACGGTACAGTATGGCTGCTGTATAAATGTTTATCTGCCACAGCCAATCAGGATCAATTTTAACTTTGGAAATGTAGTAAATAACATGGTAAACAGAGTATTTAGGATGTTATTGAGTGAATTTAAATACCTTCAGCTGTAAATCAGCGTCAGAGTCTTCGTAAATCCGTCGTGCCACACCATTGTTCTGCAGCGACATCTTCTCAAGGAACTCAAAATTGACATCATAACCAAAACCAAGACAGTAGAGTGGGAACTTCTCTGCAATATCCCTTCTGACATTTGATTGTATTCGTTCAAGATTTGTCTCCCCTGCAAAGAACCAAGGCATGGGATTTAAAAGGGCAAGTTGACATCAAATTCCCTCAGACAGTGATACATGGGCCCAACCCATTCTCCCCTCTGGCCTAAAGCCTTGAACCCTCGCTGACTGATTGACGTCAACCGGTTAGTGACGGAGTGCAAAAGGCTGCAAAGGTTTGAAATGGTACTGGTACGTACGCGCTAAAATAACCTTACTTGTTACCATAGACTGTTAACATTAATGGACAGAGAATGTGTGGAAATCTGCTATAAGTCGTTGAGCAGCCATCCTGGTTGCGGATGGGACGGTTTGAGACGAGAAGGAGGAGTGAGTGGCCATGGACTTTTGGGCGGTATCTGACTGTGACGTTATCTGAGAGTTGACAACACTGTTTAATTTAAACTCCACGTTACGTTACAAACTTTCACTGGCAATCTGGATGTAACTGCTGCTGAAAGCTGTCCTACATAATTAGAGGTAATATTTAGCTTCACTAGGTTTTAAGTTCATGTGCCATGGATAAGCTTTGCTATACCGGTTTCATGACTGACAGGCAGTCAACTGTCAGTCACATCATAGCCACGCCCTAAAACAACCCCCTGCTTTATCGTCAATTTTAAAATCAACGAGACAATAATTTAAAAAAATTAACATCTTTCTGTGTTGCAGAAGCAACCCAGTCTCACGGCAGTTTGTGATGGCATCACAAAAAGAAATCTATTAGAATCTATTTAAGTATTTTCTCACGTTTGTGTGCATGTGTGTTTTATTGTAACCTGAGGTTGGGTCTCCATCGGTGAGAAGTATGACAATAGATGCTGAACCTTCTCTGGGATGTGCATTCAGCATACGGGATCCTTCCAACACTGCTGCGTTAATGTCTGTGGCTGAAATCGAATGAAACTATGTTTTGTTACTGCCATTACTGCAATACTCGCATAAATTCTTCAAATATTTATTAAAAATCTCACCTCCTCTGTCTCTAATATTCTGTGCAAATGTCTTAGCACTCTCCAGGTTTTTCTTGTTGGCCTGAACAAGTTCTCGTTTCCAGTGAAAAATGCTGCTATCAAAGGTGATAAGACCAAAGTGGTCATCCTCCGCCAGGTCATTCAAAATGTGGATTAATGCTATTCGGGTCTGGGCAAAAACATCATTCACACATGAGAAATTACTATATGTGTGAATAACACATGAATAATATGTATATATATATATATATATATATATATATATATATATATATATATATATATATATACATATTATTCATAAACATAATTAACTGACATCAAAACATCCAGTGCTACAGTCACTATCCGTCAAAAACTTAAGTCTTCAAATGCTGTACCTGTTCCATTTTTCTGCCGGCCATTGAGCCACTTTGATCAATAACGAAGACAACATTTTTTGGTATGCGGGAAAGACTAGATGGAGCAAAGTGATGAACAAAGTATCCAGCTGATGTCTTAGGGGGAAGAAGAAGAAAGTTTGATTGGTTAGAAAAGTTAATAGGGTGAGATAGCAATTTAAATAAGTATTGTATTTTTAACAATGCTAATAGACTTTTAGACTCATCCAAGAAAGGAACTCTTGCTTTACCTTGATGTCTCCAAGTGAGGTGTCCCTGTTGACGTCATAAGCAATAACCAAATCTCCATTCATACCCTGCTCTCCACAGACATCACATGTTTTCTGTTGGTCCTCTGTTGGGTAGAAATACACCCTCGCCTGAAACAGGATGAGACAGGTTTTAGAGACTCTTGATGGATATGGCAGTTGATGAACAGGAATCATTGGCCAAAAATATGAGTCCTCTGCATTTCATTTCATTTTATTAGATTCAACTGTATTGTCTCGGCACAGAGTTGAGCACTACATGTACAACAAAATGCAGTTTGGCATAACAACAAAGGAAAAACTGCAAGTTGCAAATGTGCATAAAGATAAACAGTATTTCAAAACGAATGACTTATACTAAGAGATGTGCACAAGGATGAGCAATAAGACAGAATGGCCAGGGCCATAAGGCATACTGTGTTCAAACAGATATTCTTTTAGTATTGATATTAGTAAAATGGCCTTCACAACAAAGATAACCTTGCTTCTCTGCATGTACCTGTTTATCTTCATGTGTTCTGGTGATGGCATTAGCCAGAGCTTTGGTGCTTAGTCCTCCTTTAACCTCGATGAAATTGATGCCAGCTTTCTCATTAATGTACACATCGATCTGGCATTGAGAATAAATTAAAAAAGAATACAATACTTTGAAGTTCTGATTACGTTAAAAGTTTTTTTTTAAGATGGATAGAAACCATCAGGAAAGACACACCTTGAAGTCTTTGACAGGCTGCATGGGTCGAGCGTGGATTTGCAGCTCGTACTTGCCAAGCTTGCGTTTCAGCAGCTCCTCATATGTAAGTTCAAAGGTGACCTTTTTGTGGGCAGCCACAGTCACAGAGGTCTTAAATTCCTCGAGGGTCCTCCCTACAGAACTGCAACAGAGACAATACATTAAAGCAGTGGTTCTCCTTCTGACCCCTTTACAATGGAACAATGACACTTATGACCTCTCATCATAGATTATGGTGTGGATGTGAGTAATTCAACTAAACAGCAACATTTCCTTTACAGATTGTTTAATTTGAAGAATTTCACAGACCTGATTGCAATAAAGTAGCCGTATTTAAAAAGAAAAATGCAAACATTTGAGAAAAATGTTTTGAAAAAAAAATGTCTCCTCCTTTATCCTGAAGGACACACAAGGCCCTTCTAAAAAACATGAAATTGAAAACATGCTATATTGGACATGGCAATAAACTGATCCATTGATCTACTTACCTGACAAGCCCAGCGCTTTGTCCACGGGAAACAGCCTCAGTGTACTGCTGCTGAGCTTTCTCTTTACCTTTCACAACACCATCGTACACTTGGCCATCTATCAACCTGAAGAAAACAAGAATTAAGTTTTTGTTTGTGTATACAGAATTCTGAATAGCCCATGATTTACTTTCATGATGCTTTTTTTGTAGAAATCTTTATGTGCAAAATTATGTATAAATGTTTTTTGCTTCACACACATTCTGAATTTACTGATGAAGGCGTTCTTGGGAATCCGGACCTGGAACTGTATTTCCTTTGAGTCGTCCATGCGATTGGCGACGCGACTTGTGATGATCGTGGTTGCATAACGACTGGTCACTGTGGAGTTGATGTGAAAGCTGTAGATGTTCCAGTCGTCCTGAGCAAATACAGGAGGAGTCACATTTCACAATCAAATAAATAGCTTGGTTTATGCCACTGGCTGACGACCAGCTGACCCAAGATCAGATGATGGAGAAAAACTAAAAAGTGTGGTTGGCATCAGTGAAATCTTGTTGGTCTAACTCCAGAAACACCCCATCCTCATTGTTTTATCCATGTTTTCACTTGGCAATGACTCCCAATTCGACTTAACCTTTACCAAGTCTTAACCCTAAAATGTAATGTCTAACATCAGGGACACCAGCTGTTTTTGACCCCCCATTGTCACTGTGTAAACAGATTTACGGCCCGAACGCTGGAGTTATAAACACACACGCACACGCACACACACACACACAAAAACATACACACGGATACAATACTGAGGGTGGGAGCCACCAGGTCCTTCAACCTGACCTGACCAATTATCAGATAATAAGTAAGCATTAAGTCAGCAGTGAGATATATGTTATGTTGTTTGATATGTTGCTGTGTTGTGCTTGTATGTCCAAAACGTTTTGTTCTTTAAGAAAATGAAAACATATTGTTGATCGATTTACCTCAGAAGAAGTCAGAATTGCCTTGTTACAGAAAAACCTACAGAGGGTGGTGATAAAATTTGGAGATACAAGTTTCCTGTCAGATAGCAAACATATTTATAATAGACTCAGTTTCCTAGCATTGTGGTAGATGTTCCAGTTGTCCTGAGCAAATACAGGAGGAGTCACATTTCACAATCAAATAAATGGCTTGGTCAATGCCACTGGCTGACGACCAACTGACCCAAGATCAGATGATGGTGAAAAACAAAAAAAACTAAAAAGTGTGGGTGGCATCAATGAAATCTTGTTGGTCTAACTGCACCCTATTCTCATTGTTTTATCCATGTTTTCATATGGGATTGACTCCCAATATTACTGAACCTTTACAAAGTCTTAACCATAAAATGCATTGATTAACCCTGATTGTGGCCCACCATTATCACTGTGTAAACAGATTTACGGCGCAACAACATGAGCAATAAACACACACACACACACACACACACACACACACACAGACAGAGACACACCACTGAGGGTGAGAGCCAACAGGTCCTTCAACCTGACCGAAAGATGCTGAAATACTTAAACACAAACATCAGATAATAAATAAGTAAGTAATAAATTAGTAGTAAGATATATTAAATGTTGTTGCAGTGTTGGGCTTGTATGTCCAAAAAGTTTTTTCTTTAAGAAACGAAAACATATTGTTGATCTATACCTCAGATGAAGACAGACACAATTGCCTTGTCACAGTTTAAAAATGTAGATTTAGATTCAGTTTCCTAGCAGTGTGGTGGTGTGTCCTTTAAGTTTTGTGACCTTACCTTGTTTGGTAGTGTGCTAGCCAAAACCAGCAGCAGCCCAAAGAGGGTGACTTGCACCACAGCTCTCTCCATGATGGCTCCACCAGAGTGCAGCCCAGGCAGCTCAAACTGTCTTTTAAACTTAAACAGACAAGGACAACATGAATGTGTACATACGTTGTTTTTTAAAAGGGCAAACTCCGCTTTCTTTCTCTCCTGTTTCAACAATCCCTCACTTGCACACCCACACACAAAAACACATTCCCTCCTACTTACCTCCTCTGCATACTGCCGGCTGTCACACACAAAAAAAAAAAAACTGTCAAGATGAAGAAAAAGAAATTCAAATGTATTTGTCACATACACACCTGGACACAGTACAACGTGCTTCTTTGCAAACATGTTCCGCCTCAATAAAAACATTAACAATAAAATACATAAAAACAACAACATACAACACATATACAAAACAGAGTTTGTTCTCAGGCAGCAATAATGCCTCCATGATAGCAGTAGCCAGTGCCTCCACGTTGCCCCCCCCCCCCCCCCCCCCCCCCCCTCATAGGCACATCCTAAGGAAAGCTCATTGTAGGACTGGCTCTAGTGGCTGTAATCCGCACCAAAGCTGAATTTCCGGAAAGAGACTTCAGATACAGTATTAGGCGACCAATAAGGCCTATAATAAACCATTCAAAAAGCACCATGTTAGGGACCTTTAAACCAACCAGATTTAGCCACACTCTCTACCAGCCTATCACATTCTTGCTGTCAATATTTTTTTTGGCACTTTTTTCCACTACCAACAGTATATTCACCACTTCTAACAACTTATTACCAATAGTTTTACACACATTTTTGAAATTCTTTGTCAATGAACCTCGTTTATTTGAAATTATCTATAACTTGTGAAAAACAGAACTTCTAAATAATCTTGACTAATAGTCATCAGATGAATGAAGTTATTGGATATTCAGAGATATGTCAATGTTTAGTCAGGATAATGCTATTAAATCAAACCGAAAATTCAATGAAAGTAGAAATCTGATCCTAATTTTACTTAGAGAGAGCATTGTATGGAACCATGCATGTTATTTTGCGACAGTTTGGTTGAAAGAAACCCAAATGTCTGATGTAGAAACAAATTTGACATGAGGACAACAGGAGGGTTAAATATTTTCCTCTCCATTGCTGTCAGCTCACATTTCAACGTGAATTGTTATTTCTCCTCCACCGTCACCTCCAGTTCATCATTTCCAGCTCCCAGGTCTGAGCTCACCGGTGCTCGCTCCTCTTCATCCTCTTCATTCATCACATTTTACACTCCATTGCGGGTAGCGTACAATACTCATACTTGCTTCTCGACCCCCTTTAAAATATGATGATGTCATGATGGGAATTTGATATATGGTGTAATTGCAAAAAGACTTTTCCCATTGATTTTATTGTGCACACGTCAATAAATATGTAGATATTGTTCATTCAAAAGGAGGTTTTTCCTGATTGAACTGTTTATGTGACCTTAACTGTTGATATTGGGTCCAGCCTGCCACCTTTGTCAGGAATTGTCGTTCAAACATAGACAACATTGGTTTGAAAAGAGACAATTTGGCTATATATGTTTTGTTACATTTAGAATCAGCACTTTATGGACACCATGGAGGTGTTTATATTCTTGATTTACTATTTTCTCTTCTAATCTTTCAAGAATAAAGTTTTAAGAATGAAAAATTAATAATAAACAAACTTTATTAAACAAAATAAAAAAGTCATGCCATTTGAAAAATACCATTAGGATCTAGTTAACTCATACAAGACAACCAAAGATCTGGGATACTATTTATTTGTTTATGTTAGTACTGGTGGAAAGTTTTTTCCAAGATGAATCAGTGTTTCCCTTTTTTTTCTTTAAAATTAAATCTTTGCAAGTGATTTAACATAATTCCCAGTTAAAGTTGAGTAACGATGAAATCATCCAGGCGTCTCTGCAGAACAGACTCTGCAGACATGAGCCAGCAGTCCAGTGTCAGGGAAGAAACAATACTGTAGTCAACAGCATTGGCCCTACAAAAGAAAAATAGTCACATTTGTGTATAATATGAGTAATAATAATTAAAACACTCTCTACCAGCTTTAGTTTTCAAACAAACTTATTTATACCTGGTAACGTCAATCTCCTGGTCTTTGATCTTAAGTTTTGTTGAGGGAGTTTGTTGCACCTCCTCATAAACTGCTGGCTTTAGAGCTGGACACAAAGAGGACAAACAATAAAGCAATGACAATGAAAGTTGCCACTACAAGAGACTCAGCAAAAGATATTTGTATTCTGACACTAATCATGTTTGACCTGATATCAAATCTATCAAACAAATCCAACATTTTCACCCACCCAAAATTCCTGTAACGTTGTTGTCCAGTGGCTGCTGTCTTAAAACCGGCCAAAGGAATTCTACGCCATCCTTCTCATGAATATAGATGACCATGCGTATGTCTCCAACTGCAACGTCTATTTCCTTGTCGCGCCTCATCACTGTCAAACTAGAAAAATATGGTCTTAATTTTGGACTTGTTTGCACTTGTTTCAAAGGAAAGTTTGTCATTGTAGGAAATAGGCTTTCATGCTGAGAGCAACCCCAAATTTCCACCGGATGCGTAACAACTGTGGATCAGCTCCGCTGCGGGTCAGCTCCGTGCTCCCCAGTCTGTCAACGCCCACCAGGTCCAGATTTGTTGCGGAACGGCTGCGGCCATGACTGACAGCTGAAGTCTCGAGGACCCACGAGATCTCGCAAATTCATGTAGAATAAAACCACAAAAACAACAACAGTGTGTTTCCATCCAGAAGAATAGAGAGGAAACAACTCTGTGCTGTTTTCAAGGTGTAGTGCAGTAAAATATGATCCGCCGTGAGCATGGTGTATTTTATTTTGAAAATAAATCAGATGTTTTATTTTGTTTCTATGCTCGACTTCCTGCTATGTGTTGAATTGCTGCGGAGCTCTCCGACATCCAGAAAAAAATAAAAGCTCTGCGTATTTACTCCGGAGGGCTGCAGTTTGCCAGAGCAAACTGCATATCCACCCACCTGTACGCTTTGCAGACTATGAGGTCGATCATCGAGGCTACCTCGGTCAGAGGTACAGAGAGGAATTAGAGAGTGCTCACCAGGAGGGAAATGCCAGGATGACACCCCTCACCTCCCCTTATGACTTTCCCCTTCGCCTGCAGAGGCGGGATGCTATTCTTCAGGAGATGGACCTGAGCTATAGGGCTGAGAACCCACAGCACAGCCAGAAGAATCAGCTAGCCCCCCAGCGGCTTTCAGAGAGGGAGTTTAGGGAACAGCTACGAGATTACTCTACTCCCCTACCTCCAGCGCTGCACCCCATACCTTCACATGAGGACAGCAGAGTTGAGTTAGATGACATTCGTCATGAAAGACACCTCCTGCAGCAGACACAGCGGCACATGGCATCGGATATAGTCGAGCTTAGGGCGCTGCGAGCAGATATGAAACAGTTAGTAGATGCTGTTTGCAACATACAGACTCAAACCTCTCTCCATACTAGAAAGCCAGAGTCAGCGGTGATGCCACCACAGCCACCCGTTGAAAGTGAACCTAAAGCTGAGGAAGGGGATGATTGGCCTGCGCCACCACCACCATGGCCAGAACCAGTAATTGCCGGACTTCTGCTTGGTGACCCACCTAGGCTACATCCTCATATTAGGAGAATAGATGAGGTTCCAAGAATTAAGGAAGAAGCACCGCCAGCCCCAGCTCCCGCCAGTCCTGTGGGCCAGCCACAACTTAATCCCTCAGCACGTGGGCCCCTTCCTACTGCCCAGCCATGGGATGACGATGCCCGTCATCCACCTCCCTGGTACAAGCCTGCTCATCTTCTGTCCCAGCCGCACGGCTTACCTCCCGCCGAGTACAAGTACCCTACAGCTTATGTTGGTCAACAGAGTGAGCTTGGCGGCAACCCAACGCCCCCACAACAACACCCAGACATGGCATGGACACAGCCACTGCCCTTTAGATCATCTCAGAGTCATAACTCCAACATCCCAGAGCCAAGTTACCGTGGGCCACGCCCAACAATCCGCAACTTCTCAAGTCGGGACCCAAGTGAGTTTGCACGGCTCAAGATCTCATTGGAGAACCTCTTACCACATGATGCATCTGAGCTGTTTAAATACCAAGTGCTAGTCGATCACCTGCAACTAGAAGAAGCCAGGTTAATAGCAGATGCTTACCTTAACTCCCCAACACCCTTCTCGGACACAATGGTTTCCCTAAATGACAAGTTTGGCCAACCACATCAGATAGCATTGAGACGTATTGCTGCCGTGATGGACTCACCAGACATAAGGCGGGGAGACTTTGCTGCATTTGAGAAGTTTGCCCTCCAGATTCAGTCACTTGTGGGAATGCTGAAGACACTGGGCCACGAGGGTGAAGTGGAACTGCAGTGTGGCTCACACGTTGCTCGCCTGCTGAGCAAGCTGCCACCTGAGCAGAGAGCTGAGTTTCGCCGCTGCATGTACCATCAGGGCACACAAGCCCACACCTTAACTAATCTCTCAGAGTGGCTGAAATACGAGTCTTGGTGCCAAGACTCTGAAGGACAGTTAGCTGTGAAAGGAACGCGGGAGAAGCATGTGTCCAGGCCTGAGGGTAGGAAGGTTAAGCAACCTACCACTGTCCTCCACGGTGTGAAGGACACATCTAAGAAACCTGAGGCGGTAGGGTTAAGCAGCCCCTTCAAAGGGAACAAGAGCAAGCCATACTGTCCCTTCTGCAACAACGAGGAACACTACCTCAGTCAGTGTACCGAGGTAACCAGGCTAACCAAGGATCAGCTGACCGAATGGATAAAAAGTAACAAGAGATGTTGGCGATGTGCACGGCCACATCAGGCGGCCCAATGCAACTTAAAAAAGACATGCAACCTCTGTCAAGGGAAACACCTCCAGGTGCTGCACGAGGTGAATGTGAGGTCATCAAAGGAAGCAGCTTCTACACCGGCAGCGGAAAGCCATGGCATGAGGGGCACAACAGAGGTTCTATATCTAGACCGACCCACTGAAGGCAGTCGGGTCCTTCTGAAAGTGGTCAAAGTCCGCATCCACCATGGTGATCAATCAATCAACACCTATGCCATACTTGATGACGGCTCAGAGAGGACTATGTTGTTGCCAGATGCTGCAGAAAAGCTAGGGGTGCAGGGGACTCAAGAAGACCTACCACTCCGCACGATTAGAGAGGAAGTGCAGACACTCAGTGGTGCATCAGTGTCCTTCTCCATTTCTTCGCCGTCAAAGCCAAAGACCAAGTTCAAGATTAAAGGTGCATTCACCAGTGCTCGCATTGGACTAGCTGCCCATACTTACCCCATGGAGCAACTTCGGAACACCTACAAACACCTCACTGGCCTTCCTATACGGACCCTTACAAATGTCAAACCCCTGCTTCTCATTGGGAGTGACCATCCCCATCTCGTCACTCCCATTGAACCCGTCAGATTGGGACCTCCAGGTGGGCCAGCTGCCATCGTCACAAGACTAGGCTGGACACTGCAGGGTCCAGCAAGTGTAGTCCGTCACCTCGCCCAACCACAGCAGTGTCTATTTACAACCGTAGCACCCCAGGTGAGCGAGCTGATGAAACATGTTGAGAGATTATGGCAGGTCGACACTGTCCCATTCAGAAGCGAGAAACTAGTCACTCGTTCAAGGCAGGACCAAGAGGCCATCAGTATCTTGGAGACCAAAATCATCAGGGTAGAGGTTGATGGCATTCTACGCTACGCCACCCCACTGCTCCGCCGGAGAGACATGCCGCTCTTGCGAGCTGCTAAAGAAGCCGTCATGCCTAGTTTACGAAGTGTAGAAAGGCGACTGGCCAGAGACCCTGCACGGGCAGAAGCCTACAAAGTGGAGATGGATAAACTTATAAAGGCGGGCTCTGTCATCAAGTGTGGACCTGAAGTTCCAGCTGCAGATTGAGAGGAATGGTATATCCCTCATATGGTGAGCCATAATGGCAAGAATAGGCTGGTATTCAACTGCTCCTATCAGTATCGTGGACAGAACCTCAACGATCATCTACTGCCTGGGCCGACTTAGGAGCATCACTACTGGGAGTTCTGCTGAGATTCCGCGAACATGCATGTTCGCGGAATCTCAGCAGAACTCCCAGTAGTGATGCTCCAGTAGTTGATCCAGTAGTGATTGCCTCCTCCCAGAAGACCGTGCTCTGCTCAGATTCCTTTGGCGCGACATCAGTCAAGAAGGACCCCCTGTGGTGTACGAGTGGCAGGTGCTACCGTTTGGAACAACATGTAGCCCCTGCTGTGCCACATTCGCTTTACAACGCCACATCTTTGATAACAGCCAGCCAGATGAAGAGGTGAGGATCTCAGTTGAGAAATGTTTTTATGTGGATAATTGCCTCCAGAGTGTCCCCACTATTGCTGAGGCAAGGCATCTTGTCGACAAACTACGAGCCATTCTTGCATCTGCAGGCTTTGATCTGCGTCAGTGGGCCAGCAACGAACCAGGGGTAATAAGCCACCTACCAGAAGAAAGCTGCTCTGCTTGTGTTGAGTTATGGCTGGCTCAGAACAAGACAGATACCCCAGAATCTACTCTAGGGCTAAGCTGGCTCTTCCACAACGATGACCTTGGCTACAAGCATCGTCATGTGGAGTACGGTGTCCCCACGATGCGTAATATCTACAAGGTGCTGGCGAGTCAGTACGATCCCTTGGGGTTCATTCTACCTTACACCACCAGAGCAAAGATAATTGTCCGACACCTCTGGGACAAACACAGGGGATGGGATGATCCACTACTACCGCAGGAGCTTCTGCAGCAGTGGAAAGACTGGGAAGAAGAACTTCAAGTCTTACCTCAAGTAACCCTGCCCCGACCGTACTTGCCGAAGAACGTGGATACCTCCGGTCTTCAGAGAGAGGTGCATGTATTTTGCGACGCCTCAGAAGAGGCGTATGGCTCAGTGGCGTACCTACGGACCACTGACAGACACGGTGAAGTGCATCTATCATTCCTGATGGCCCGTTCCAGAGTCGCTCCCAAGCGATTTCACTCTATGCCCCGATTAGAACTCTGTGCTGCTCTTACTGGTGCACAGCTCTCACAGGTGCTGAAGAAGGAGCTGACCATCCACATTGATCAGACAACCCTTTGGTCTGATTCCACAACGTTGCTGACATGGCTGAGGTCTGAGTCCTGCCGATTCAAGGTCTTTGTGGGCACCCGCGTGGCCGAGATACAGGAGCTGACAGACACGTCTGGAGATACGTTGATACAGCAAGAAACCCTGCTGATGACGTAACACGAGGGAAGACGCTCCGAGAGCTTGTTCAGCCAAATAGATGGACCCTGGGACCTACCTTCCTCCTGAACAATCCAGACTCATGGCCAAGGGACCCCGCTGTTGAACAATCAGAAGATACCTCAGAGATGCGCAAGTCTACCTTCTGTGGGGTCGCCACAGTTGCACCAAGCCAGCCTACTTCAGACTTGGGCCGATACGGTTCTTGGAAGGATCTGCTGGAAGAGACAGTGCGGGAGCTGCATGGGGCGGCCAACTATAAAGATAAGCCCACAGCTGAAGACTACCGCCAGGCTGAACAGTTGATACTTCAGAGGGCTCAGAGGGATAGTTTTCAGCAGGAGTACAGCCTTCTGAAAGCTGGTAAGCCAGTCCCCAGCAGCAATCGACTTCGCACGCTGTCTCCGGAGCTGGATGAAAAGGGAGAGCTCATTCGAGTTGGAGGACGACTACGTCGAGCAGAAGGCCTGGAACTGACCACTCTTCATCCAGTCATCTTAGACCCAGGTCATCGAGTGACTACGCTCTTGATCCAAGACTTTGACAACCGACTCCGCCACCCAGGTCCAGAGCGGGTGTTTGCCGAACTTAGACGCTCCTTTTGGATCCTGCGAGGGCGTGAGGCTGTCCGGCGCTATCAGTACAGCTGCACTGACTGTCGGCGATGGAGGGCAAGACCTGCAGTACCAAAAATGGCAGACTTGCCATCAGCCCGTCTGCGCCTTTTCAAGCCTGCTTTCTATTCTACAGGGATGGACTGCTTTGGGCCATTGAGATCAAAGTGGGCCGGCGCAGGGAAAAGAGATGGGGGATTATCTTCAAGTGCCTCACAACTAGGGCTGTACACTTGGACCTCCTTACCTCTATTGATACAGACGCCTTTCTGATGTCCCTTCGTCGGTTTATTGCCCGTAGAGGAACGCCTGCAGAGCTGTTCTCCGATCAGGGGACAAACTTCAAGGGAGGTGAGCGAGAACTCCGTGAGACCTTCGTTGGAATGTCCAACGAACTGCAACATCTTCTTGCACCACAGAAGATCTCCTTCCGCTTTAACCCCCCAGCAGCTCCACACTTTGGAGGGGTGTGGGAGAGGGAAATACGATCAGTTAAGAGCGCACTCTATGTCACAGTCGGTGCTCAACCTGTTCCAGAAGAAGTGCTTCGTACCATACTTATTGAGGTGGAAGGGATCCTCAACAGTAAGCCCCTGGGTTATGTGTCTTCAGATGCCAGTGACCCAGATCCAGTGACTCCCAGTGTTCTTCTCATGGGGCGGCCTGATGCTTCACTACCTCAGGTAGTCTACCCCGAAAGTGAGCTCATCTGCCGCCGCCGTTGGAAACACTCCCAAGTTTTGGCAGACCACTTTTGGGCCCGTTTCATCCGGCTCTATATTCCGAGTCTGCAAGCTCGCCAGAAGTGGCAGGCTACACCAGCTGATATTGAAGAGGACTGTGTAGTGATGATTGCTGATCCACACCTTCCAAGGGCCTCTGGCCCATTGGGAGAGTGGTCAAGACTCATCCTAGCCCAGATGGGTACATCAGGTCTGCTGATGTAAAGGTGAAGGAGAGAATCTACACCCGGCCAGTTGCTAGGCTGGTTGTCCTCCCTGCACTACCTTCTGGAGAAGATGGAGACAGTTCCACTCCTGCCACTACACCCCAGCCATAGAACTTTGTTGCCTTTATTGATGAGCGAATGTATTACATACATTCGGGGGCGGCTGTAGAAAAGGCCCCAAAGTTATGTTAGTGTAACAATTATTTAGTACACTTGACCAGATTGTGCTTTATGTTTCACGTTTACTCCCGTTTTATTCAGTGCTTGTAACAGCCAAAGTGCATGCTGGTATGTATACTTTAGTTGACGTCACCGTTAACAAGCAGTATGAAAGAGTCAGTCGGTCAGTGGGTTAGCAGTTGTGAGCGGCACTTTACTTAAGTGTGCGTAAATGAAAAGATAAACCACATACACACACACCCTCACAATTGAAGAGAGAGAAAATAAACAACCAGAATAAGAACTACCTCTCAGCTCATCATTTCGTACTCTGGAATAAGTGGCCTTAAGTGGTGCTCTGGCCGGCACACCTGAGTGAACCTAGTGATAAACCCAGAACTAGCACCTAGACTGAGCGTCTACTCATTATCTTCACTTCACCGTGGAAATATACACATTGACTTTGATCGAGACCTAATGACACCGCCGCCATTCCGGAGCAGATCCGCATCCGTTACGAATCCAGTGGAAATTGGGGGTTAGCTAAGAAGTTTGATACCACTCTCATGTTTGTACAGGAAATCTGAAGCTAAAGTCAGCACCCAGATACCTTAGCTGAGCATAAAGACTGGAAACAGAGGAAACTGCTAGCCTGGCTCTGTCCAAGGGTAACAAAATCTGCACCAGCACCTCTAAAGCTCACTAATTAACATGTTGTATCTCATTTGTTTTATCCATACAAAAATCTAGGTATGAACACAACAAACTGGGGGGTGATGTGCCTGACTATTTCTTGGTCAGTACTGTTACAATGCAAAGTCACCTTCCAGCTGTGATGAGATCCTGTCCAGTGTGGTGTGTCGTTGTCTGTCCTTCTCGTACAGTGATGACATTGGTGTCAACCTCAAAATGGAGGTCAGTCTTAAGGTGGATGACAATCCTTCTGAAGCCTCCATTCATTACTGTATCAAGCTCGCCATTCACAGACAGCTCTAACACAAAAGAGAACAAATGCAACTCAACACCACACTTACAGTACAATATCTTTCACTTAAAGTCCTCCTCCAGACACTTTTTAAAGTATTTTTAAAAAAGACTCTGAAAATGGCCTACTCTTTCTCCTTCATTGAGAAATTCTGGATCTTTGCATAGATTCAAGTTAGTCTATTCAGACATTTTAGGGGACATTGCACGTTTTTGAGTGGAGGGGATCTTAGAGTAAAAGTACCTGTACAACAACATAAAAAAATACTCCAAGTACAAGACCTTCACTCAAAATCCCACTTAAGTAAAAGTACAGAAGTATTATCAGCAACTTGTACTTGAAGTGTAGTAGTGGTAATCTAGGGGTCCGGCCCACAAGATGTTAAGAGATGATTAATTTGGTAAACATAAATTTGAATACATTTTTTTGGCTTTTCTCTAATCTTTGCTTTTTTTGGGAAATATTGGACAATTTTACCTGTTTAGACCAAGAAACTGTTATTTCAATTAAATTGTCTGATAAAGTTAAGAGGGAAAAAATCTCTTTGGTGGTACACATATACAGTACATACTCATAAAAATATTTAATTATAGTACCTATTTAAATATACTCAGGAACTTTCCACCACTGCAAGCTAGGGTATAATTATGGGTTGATACACATAACATAACTGAGTATTGACTGGGCTGTCAAAGGAATTTAAGAAAAACTGTGATGGCACAAAGAGTAACATTACTGACCTCTGTTGGGATGGTGAAGTAGTTTAAGGCGAACGTCTCCAGTGACATCAAAGCAGAGCGGAAGAGACAGATTCTCAGTTTTTAGCAGAAACCTGTGGGTAAGAGGAACTAGAGAGGAACACAGCGTCACACAGCAGAAGGAGAAACTGAAAATGATTGTTGCTCACCAATTTAACTAACTATAAGATGAATTATAGTGTTTGATAATAGTTATCCAAAATCTTGACTTTCGTATCAGTAAACATGTATCATTTGAGAATTACATTCAAAAGGTAAAAGCACACCCGCACATAAAGAATGAAAGACGAGTACCATTGTGTTCTCAGATTCCAAAGAACAGTTAAGCCAAATTATGTTAGTTTACTATTCATGGTCACAGACAAGAAGCTTTTAGTAAAAGTACACCCTTTATTCATATTCATATTTAGCGTGACAGTTTTTGACAATGGTTATTTAAAATCTTGACTATCACGTGGGGGTCAGTAAACATGTATCATTTGAGAATTACATTTACAGTAAAAGGTAAAGTCACACCTGTTCTTGTGTGGCACATAAAGTATGAAAGACTGGTACCATTATGTTCTCAGACTCCCAAGATTTCAAAGAATAGTTCAGCGTAACCCAAATTATATTATTTTACTATTTATGGTCACAGCCAAGAATCTCTTAGTAAAAGTACACCCTTCTTTAACCCCACAACAAATTCTGCAAACTGATGATACGAGGGCAACTAATATTATTGCCTCATAATAAATCACTACATTTTTTCTATGATTTCAAATACATATAGATCAATTTTATAGAAACTATACCATGAAACATGCAATGTGTTAGCAAATAATTTCACCACATGCATTTCTTCCTCAATCAATAGCAAATGTCCTAGCTGTTGGAAATATTTTGCAAACAATAATTTGTTGGCAAATGTTAAATTTGAAGGATGGATCAGAACTGCAAAATGAAGTTTACCTGATGAAGCTGGGCTTTTCCGGCGTTCTGAAAAATGAACAGTGAAACTTAAGAATTAAACATCTATTAGTATGTACATTTCTGTAAAAATACTCTTTGTTACACAACCATAGCTACATTTAGAAAAGCACAGAAGAATTAGCTTCTAAAAACAATGAATGTTACACATTTTTTATTCACTGCAATCTTTTTGCAATTTTGTAATTGCGATTAAACTACGTCACATAGTTGAAGACTATTATGAAATTACTAATTATGAAAGATTATATTGCATATATTATGTATGTATAGGTACCAAACTAAAGAATTATGGGTAGAATTAAGGATTGTGAAGGAATGTGTCTTTGAAGTGTCACAGTATCATTACAGTAGGGTTAATGGTAATAAAACTACTACTGATAAACTCAATGGCTTATGGGAATGTCCAGAAGAGCCCTTTTCCAGCAGTACCCCACACAAAACATGCTGAGCAAAACATTATTGTCATACAACTTGCATGATCTGGAAACCCACTAGAATTTGTGACACCACAGTTTGCCTGCAATGTCACCTCCGGTTGTGTCTGCAGGAGGGAACCCTTATCTAAGTAGTTTCCCTTATCTAAGCAGTGTATTGTGAAATACATTTAGCCAAGAAGAACAAAATATATACTTAGGAGTTGATCATTACACTGCCACACCTTTGTCATGAATGCAGATGTGGAATAAACCTTGCCTTAGTCAGATTTCAACTAATTTTGGATGTCACTCAAGAAACGTGAATAAATCTCTACATACAGTAAAATATGTACACAAGAGTAGTCATGTCAGAGCAGTGCACGTGGGCCCATACTTGCAACAAGTAGAAAATGATCACCAGCTGTTAAAAAGAAAAGAAATGATGACATGACATTGTGATACAGTTGTTAAATAACTTTGAAATAGTCATAATAGCTTGCACCATCCTCCACCCTCAGTTTTTCTGCTTAGTTCTTTTTTTACAAAATGAAAACAATGCATTGTACTGCAAAGAAGGCAAATATGTACAGCACACATGAGCTATGTATGTATGTAGGGCTATACATTATATAAAATACATTATATTAATAATTAATAAATAGTCATGAATCTGTCAGGTCAGAATGCTGCAGATGTGTACCCATGTATCTATGGCTTACCTGGCATAGGTTGTCCTGATAAAAAGAAAGAGATAATAACATAAAAGTTGTTAATTTACTTTGAAATGGTCATGGTTGTAAATTTGTTTGCTGTAAATTATGCTGCATCAGGTTTCATGCAAGTGTAATAATATAATTATGTTTCAAATATGGGAGACTTTTAGAAAGAAACGAGTAATTACAGGAGATAATCCACCCTGAGAGAATTAAAGTTGGGAGGGGTCAGTTTGGCATCATTTTGGTATCTGAATAAACCTTGCCTTAGTCATATTTCTACAAATTTTGGATGTCACTCAAGACATGTACACAAATGTCTATATACAGTAAAATATATACACAATATCAGAACAGTGGACATGTGTTCCCATACCTCCGGAGAGACCACTACCCACGCCTTGAGAAAGATGCGTTATTGTAAAAAGGAAAAAGGATGATATAAATCCATGTCTTACCTGGCATACCTGGTTCTGTTAAAAAAAAGAGATGATAACAGAAAAAGGCGTTAATTAACTTTGAAATGGTCATGGTTGTAAATCAGTTTGCTGTAAATTAAGTTTTTAAAGTAAGTTTTTTTCAAGTGGAATAATATCATGTTGTTTCAAATATGGGGGAGTTGGACGGTTAAAACAAATATTACTTTCAGAAAAAAATGAGTAATGGGAGGGGTCACTTTAGCGCCATTTTGGCATCTGAATAAACCTTTCCTTAGTCATATTTCTACAAATTGAAGTGTATTCATATCAGAACAGTGGACATGTGTGCCCATACCTCCGACAAGACCACTACCAAAGCCTGGAAAAAGACGCCCCTCTGTTAAAAGGAAAAAAGATGATAACGTGACATTGTGATACAGTTGTTCAATAACTTTAAAATAGTAATGATTTCATAATTATCATGCACCATCTTCCACCCTGTTTTTCTGCTTCAAATTTTTTTTTACAAAATGAAAACAACACATTGTACTGCAAAGAAGGCAAATATGTACAGAACACATGGTATGATATTTCTACAAATGTTGGATGTCACTCAAGAAATGTACACAAATCTCTATATACAGTAAAATATATACACAAGTGTATTCATATCAGAACAGTGGACATGTGTACCCATACCTCCAGAGGGACCACTATCCACGCCTTGAGAAAGACGCCTCATAGTTAAAAGGAAAAATGATGATATATACTGTATCTATGTCTTACCTGGCATTGGTTGTGCTGTGAAAAAGAAAGAGATAATAACAGAAAAAGTGTTAATTTACTTTGAAATGGTCATGTTTGTAGATTTGTTTGCTGTAAGTCATGTTGTATCCGGTTGTATTCAAACGGAATCACGTTTTAAATAAGGGAGAGTTAGACAGCTAAAATAAGTAATATTAATTTTACAAAGAAACGAGTAAATTGGGAGATGTTCCGCCCTGAGAGAGTTAAAGCTGGCACCATGTAGCACCATTTTTGTATCGGAATAAACTTTGCCTTAGTCATGTTTCTACAAATTTTGGGTGTAGTTCAAAAAATGTACACAAATCTCTAATTACAGTAAAATATATACACAAGTGTATTCATATCAGAACAGTGGACATGTGTACCCATAAATCCGGAGAGATCACTATCCACGCCTTGAGAAAGACGCCTCGTTGTCAAAAGGAAAAATGATGATATATACTGTATTTATGTCTTACCTGGCATAGGTTGTGCTGTGAAAAAAAAAGAGATAATACAGAAAAGGTGTTAATTTACTTTGAAATGGTCATGCTTGTAGATTTGTTTGCTGTAAGTCATGTTGTATCCGGTTGTATTCAAATAGAATCATGTTTCAAATATGGGAGAGTTAGACAGCTAAAATAAGTAATATTACTTTTAGAAAGAAACAAGCAATTCAGGAGATATACCACCCTAAGTGAATGTATAACTGAAGGGTCAGTTTAGCGCCATTTTCTTAACTGACATGCCCTCTTGACCGAGGCTATAATTAAGAGAGAAAGGCCAGGATACTCTCCCCCCTCTTTCTTTTCCGTTTCTTCATCATGCTCATCTCTACGGCTGACAGCCCTGTCAACCTCTTTTCAGACTTTCCCTGCTTCTCCGGAATACCCCCAAACCGGCCTGAAGTGCCCTGTGCGCCTGGTACTCAGGTGGATCCCCTGATCTCCAAAGAAAGCTCTGAAGATCTGAACCCTAAGTGGTTGCTTTCAGCCTGAAGCTATTCCAGTCTGTTCTATTCCTGTGTGTGGACACTGCTAAAGAAACAACAGACAGCTGCCATGACCTTTACAGTCACAACTTGGTTGTGAACATGAACATCACTGTTGATTAAAAGATTGCTGTGCCACTATAGTGAATTAATCGCAACTGAGTCTAATTGAAACCGAATCAAAACTGAGGAAATCAAGCTAATCCAAGATAATCCATGCAAGGGTTTACGCCCCAGCACCCGCCTCCCTCTCCCCTACAGCGCAGTTTACACTCTGACCATCCATCCAAGTAGGTAAATCTTTACTTTTTCTGTAATAAGGGTTGATGCTCTTGCTTAAGAGGGATTAGGGGATATTAAATCAGTACTATTTTGCCTCCCAATCTTGCAGCAGCTGAAGTGCATTGATTCTTATAATGTGTGAATGCCAAAATGTTGTCTCCTTTTGTTGTCTCCTTTGTAACTACAAAGCTATCACTCTTGCTTTCATTACATTCATTCATTTACAGACCTATGTTCATGTAGCGGTAGGCGTAGGTGTGTGTATTCATAGCAGTTAATAAATCACTTGATTAAATGTTTTGTGTGTGTGGAGCATTACGATTACTGGACACAAAATCAGGAGCAACCTTCAGAATTGAGACTTACGTAATGGATAAGCTATTGATTTTCCCTTTTAGCCGGCTGATTTCACGAAAATTAAATTATTTAATATTAAACTTTCATTTCCATTAGCACAAAGTTTAAAAAATAAAAATACATTATGTTACAAATATTATTAAATCAATTGTGTATGTTATGTCAGAATGGCACAGATGTACCTACAGTATGTCCCTATGTCTTACCATATCCTAGCATAGGCCAACCACCTGGTACTGTAAAAAAAAGATAGAATGAAGTCAAGATAAAGTTGGTTATTTACTTTGAAAAAGTCATGATTTTTTTGTTTGGTTTTTCACATAATGTAAACAACACATTGTTATGTGAAGAACGAGAAAATGTATTCATGAGAGAGACTGTATGCTAAATGACATTCAATGAATCAATAGTGTATCTTTCATGTCAAAACAGTTCAGATATGTCTATCTATGTACCTACTGAATGACTTACTTGATGAAAACATTTGTGCTGTTAAAAAGAAAAAAGTAATAACATCATGTTATTTATGTACTGAAAAATACTCAAAATTGTATCTCATTTGGTTTCATTTCCATCAGTGTTCTGCTAATTTTGCAGACACTTGAGTATTAGCAATTAAAGTTTAAATTAACTGAATAAATTATTTATTTTAACATACATACAAATTTATGTATAGTTCTATACCCACACTTAAAATTTGATTTAATTATTTATTATATTTTACATTGTGATACACCACCTGTTATCAAGTCATGCTGGTGGGTTTAACCTACAATAAGAAACTTGTAACACTTGATTTTGCATTGTGTTTGTTTTGTTAACGTTTGTTTTGCTTACGACGAAAGGATTTGCTGTATGCCCGAGAACCTTTCCTCCTTGGCAATTGTCTTTGCCCTACAAGAGGTGGCAGTGCCTGTGTTGTTTCACCTTCCTTAGGTTTATGGAGCACATCTGTGTTCTCCCCTAGAGGCTTGGTGACCACCATGGATGTGAGTGGGGTCACAAAGCTATACTTGAGCGACAGCTCCAAGGCCTCCTTCTTCACCTTCTCCTTCTCAGCTCCAGATAACACCAGCCTGTGTCACAAATTGTGTCACAAATTCAATCATTTGAAATGACAGTAAAGTATGATAGGTTGGTGGTTTGATCCCTGGCCCTGCAGTCCACGTCGAAGTGTCCTTGGGCAACACACTGAATCCTGAGTTGCTGCGTATCGGAGTTTAAATGTGTGTGAATGTTTATCTGATGAGCAGGTGGCACCTTGTATGGCAGCCTCGGTCACAGGGGGTGAATGTGTGTGAATGGTTCCTGTACTATGTAAAAGTGCTTTGAGTAGTCGTTAAGACTGGAAAAGAAATATATAAATGCAGTCCATTTACAGGGATTGAACCACCAACCTTTCGATTGATAGATGATCTACCACCTGAGTTACAGCTGCCGATATCACACTCACTCTTTCTCCAGAAGCTGTTTGACTGTGAGGTAGGCCCAAACCCTCTGGATGTGGCTGTCAAAATCTGTGCCAGTGTACTCCACTGTGGCGTTTGTGTCTGAAAACGTCACTCTTCTGTCTTTCTGTCATAGTCCAAATTCATTATTATGTCAGTATACACAAGGGATTTCACCAACCTTTCAGAAGATTACAGCTGATGTGCTTTGAGCGATCCTTACCGAAATGGCTACAACTTGTGGAGTGAAGGTTTCAATGTTGTTGTCAGTGATCTGACCGGCCACCACAATCTCAGAACCATTATAGTATTGGCTAAAGTTAGTCTGGGTTAGATTGGTCACTCCATTATAGATCATTGTCACATCTGTCAACAGAGGAGTGGCCACCTCTTCATAGAAACCCTGTTGACACACGGTACAGTATGGCTGCTGTATAAATGTTTATCTGCCACAGCCAATCAGGATCAATTTTATCTTTGGAAATGTAGTAAATAACATGGTAAACAGAGTATTTAGGATGTTATTGAGTGAATTTAAATACCTTCAGCTGTAAATCCGCGTCAGAGTCTTCGTAAATCCGTCGTGCCACACCATTGTTCTGCAGCGACATCTTCTCAAGGAACTCAAAATTGACATCATAACCAAAACCAAGACAGTAGAGTGGGAACTTGTCTTCAATATCCCTTCTGACATTTGATTGTATTCGTTCAAGATTTGTCTCCCCTGCAAAGAACCAAGGCATGGGATTTAAAAGGGCAAGTTGACATAAAATTCCCTCAGACAGTGATACATGGGCCCAACCCATTCTCCCCTCTGGCCTAAAGCCTGAACCCTCGCTGACTGATTGACGTCAACCGGTTAGTGACGGAGTGCAAAAGGCTGCAAAGGTTTGAAATGGTACTGGTACGTACGTGCTAAAATAACCTTACTTGTTACCATAGACTGTTAATATTAATGTGACAGAGAATGTGTGGAAATCTGCTATAAGTCGTTGAGCAGCCATCCTGGTTGCGGATGGGACGGTTTAAGACGAGAAGGAGGAGTGAGTGGCCATAGACTTTTGGGCGGTATCTGACTGTGACGTTATCTGAGAGTTGACAACACTGTTTAATTTAAACTCCACGTTACGTTACACACTTTCACTGGCAATCTGGATGTAACTGCTGCTGAAAGCTGTCCTACATAATTAGAGGTAATATTTAGCTTCGCTAGGTTTTAAGTTCATGTGCCATGGATAAGCTTTGCTATACCGGTGTCATGACTGACAGGCAGTCAACTGTCAGTCACATCATAGCCACGCCCTAAAACAACCCCCTGCTTTATCGTCAATTTTAAAATCAACGAGACAATAATTAAAAAAAAATAACATCATTCTGTGTTGCAAAAGCAACCCAGTCTCACGGCAGTTTGTGATGGCATCACAAAAAGAAATCTATTAGAATCTATTTAAGTATTTTCTCACGTTTGTGTGCATGTGTGTTTTATTGTAACCTGAGGTTGGGTCTCCATCGGTGAGAAGTATGACAATAGATGCTGAACCTTCTCTGGGATGTGCATTCAGCATACGGGATCCTTCCAACACTGCTGCGTTAATGTCTGTGGCTGAAATGGAATGAAACTATGTTTCGTTACTGCCATTACTGCAATACTCGCGTAAATTCTTCAAATATTTATTAAAAATCTCACCTCCTCTGTCTCTAATATTCTGTGCAAATGTCTTAGCACTCTCCAGGTTTTTCTTGTTGGCCTGAACAAGTTCTCGTTTCCAGTGAAAAATGCTGCTATCAAAGGTGATAAGACCAAAGTGGTCATCCTCCGCCAGGTCATTCAAAATGTGGATTAATGCTATTCGGGTCTGGGAAAAAACATCATTCACACATGAGAAATTACTATATGTGTGTGTATATATATATATATATATATATATATATATATATATATATATATATATACATATTATTCATAAACATAATTAACTGACATCAAAACATCCAGTGCTACAGTCACTATCCGTCAAAAACTTAAGTCTTCAAATGCTGTACCTGTTCCATTTTTCTGCCGGCCATTGAGCCACTTTGATCAATAACGAAGACAACATTTTTTGGTATGCGGGATAGACTAGATGGAGCAAAGTGATGAACAAAGTATCCAGCTGATGTCTTAGGGGGAAGAAGAAGAAAGTTTGATTGGTTAGAAAAGTTAATAGGGTGAGATAGCAATTTAAATAAGTATTGTATTTTTAACAATGCTAATAGACTTTTAGACTCATCCAAGAAAGGAACTCTTGCTTTACCTTGATGTCTCCAAGTGAGGTGTCCCTGTTGACGTCATAAGCAATAACCAAATCTCCATTCATACCCTGCTCTCCACAGACATCACATGTTATCTGTTGGTCCTCTGTTGGGTAGAAATACACCCTCGCCTGAAACAGGATGAGACAGGTTTTAGAGACTCTTGATGGATATGGCAGTTGATGAACAGGAATCATTGGCCAAAAATATGAGTCCTCTGCATTTCATTTCATTTTATTAGATTCAACTGTATTGTCTCGGCACAGAGTTGAGCACTACATGTACAACAAAATGCAGTTTGGCATAACAACAACGGAAAAACTGCAAGTTGCAAATGTGCATAAAGATAAACAGTATTTCAAAACGAATGACTTATTCTAAGAGATGTGCACAAGGATGAGCAATAAGACAGAATGGCCAGGGCCATAAGGCATACTGTGTTCAAACAGATATTCTTTTAGTATTGATATTAGTAAAATGGCATTCACAACAAAGATATGCTTCTCTGCATGTACCTGTTTGTCTTCATGTGTTCTGGTGATGGCATTAGCCAGAGCTTTGGTGTTTAGTCCTCCTTTTAACCTCGTGAAAAGATCCCAGCTTTTCATTAATGTACACATCGATTCGGCATTGAGAATAAATTAAAAAAGAATACAATACTTGAAGTTTTGATTATGTTAAATGTTTTTTTTTAAGATGGATAGAAACCATCAGGAAAGACACACCTTGAAGTCTTTGACAGGCTGCATGGGTCGAGCGTGGATTTGCAGCTCGTACTTGCCAAGCTTGCGTTTCAGCAGCTCCTCATATGTAAGTTCAAAGGTGACCTTTTTGTGGGCAGCCACAGTCACAGAGGTCTTAAATTCCTCGAGGGTCCTCCCTACAGAACTGCAACAGAGACAATACATTAAAGCAGTGGTTCTCCTTCTGACCCCTTTACAATGGAACAATGACACCTCTCATCATAGATTATGGTGTGGATGTGAGATGTGAGTAATTCAACTAAACAGCAACATTTCCTTTACAGATTGTTTAATTTGAAGAATTTCACAGACCTGATGGCAATAAAGTAGCCGTATTTAAAAAGAAAAATGCAAACATTTGAGAAAAATGTTTCGAAAAAAAAATGTCTCCTCTCTCATCCTGAAGGACACACAAGGCCCTTCTAAAAAATATGAAATTGAAAACATGCTATATTAGACCTGGAAATAAACTGATCCATTGATCTATTTACCTGACAAGCCCAGCGCTTTGTCCACGGGAAACAGCCTCAGTGTACTGCTGCTGAGCTTTCTCTTTACCTTTCACAACACCATCGTACACTTGGCCATCTATAAACCTGAAGAAAACAAGAATTAAGTTTTTGTTTGTGTATACAGAATTCTGAGTAGCCCATGATTTACTTAATGATGCTTTATTGTAGAGTCTTTATGTGCAAAATTATGTATAATGTTTTTTGCTTCACACACATTCTGAATTTACTGATGAAGGCGTTCTTGGGAATCGGACTGGAACTGTATTCCTTGAGTCGTCCATGCGATTGGCGACGCGACTTGTGATGATCGTGGTTGCATAACGACTGGTCACTGGGAGTTGATGTGAAAGCTGTAGATGTTCGTCGTCCTGAGCAAATACAGTAGGAGTCACATTCACAATTAATAAATAGCTTGGTTAATGGACTGGTGACGACCAGCTGACCAAGATCAGATGATGGTGAAAAACTAAAAAGTGTGGGTGGCATCAGTGAAATCTTGTTGGTCTAACTCCAGAAACACCCCATCCTCATGTTTATCATGTTTTCACTTGGCAATGACTCCCAATTCTACTTAACCTTTACCAAGTCTAACCCTAAAAATGTAATGTCTAACATCAGGGACACCAGCTGTTTTTGACCCCCCATTGTCACTGTGTAATCAGATTACGGCCCAACGCTGGAGTAATAAACACACATGCACACGCACACACACACACACACACACACACACACACGCACACACAAACACACACACGGATGCAACACTGAGGGTGGGAGCCACCAGGTCCTTCAACCTGACCTGACCAATTATCAGATAATAAGTAAGCATTAAGTCAGCAGTGAGATATATGTTATGTTGTTTGATATGTTGCTGTGTTGTGCTTGTATGTCCAAAACGTTTTGTTCTTTAAGAAAATGAAAACATGTTGTTGATCGATTTACCTCAGAAGAAGTCAGAATTGCCTTGTTACAGAAAAACCTACAGAGGGTGGTGATAAAATTTGGAGATACAAGTTTCCTGTCAGATAGCAAACATATTTATAATAGACTCAGTTTCCTAGCATTGTGGTAGATGTTCCAGTTGTCCTGAGCAAATACAGGAGGAGTCACATTTCACAATCAAATAAATGGCTTGGTCAATGCCACTGGCTGACGACCAACTGACCCAAGATCAGATGATGGTGAAAAACAAAAAAAACTAAAAAGTGTGGGTGGCATCAGTGAAATCTTGTTGGTCTAACTGCACCCTATTCTCATTGTTTTATCCATGTTTTCATATGGGATTGACTCCCAATATTACTGAACCTTTACAAAGTCTTAACCATAAAATGCATTGATTAACCCTGATTGTGGCCCCCCATAATCACTGTGTAAACAGATTTACGGCGCAACAACATGAGCAATAAACACACACACACACACACACACACGCACACACACACACAGACAGAGACACACCACTGAGGGTGAGAGCCAACAGGTCCTTCAACCTGACCGAAAGATGCTGAAATACTTAAGCACAAACATCAGATAATAAATAAGTAAGTAATAAATCAGTAGTAAGATATATTAAATGTTGTTGCAGTGTTGGGCTTGTATGTCCAAAAAGTTTTTTCTTTAAGAAAATGAAAACATATTGTTGATCTATACCTCAGATGATGACAGACACAATTGCCTTTTCACAGTTTAAAAATGTAGATTTAGATTCAGTTTCCTAGCAGTGTGGTGGTGTGTCCTTTAAGTTTTGTGACCTTACCTTGTTTGGTAGTGTGCTAGCCAAAACCAGCAGCAGCCCAAAGAGGGTGACTTGCACCACAGCTCTCTCCATGATGGCTCCACCAGAGTGCAGCCCAGGCAGCTCAAACTGTCTTTTAAACTTAAACAGACAAGGACAACACTAGTTTGTACATACGTTGTTTTTTAAAAGGGCAAACTCCACTTTCTCTTTCTCCTGTTTCAACAATCCCTCACTTGCACACCCACACACAAAAACACATTCCCTCCCACTTACCTCCTCTGCATACTGCCGGCAGTCACACACACAGATATAGTCACAGACACACATGAAAATACAGAAATTTATCAGAAATTGAACTGCTTATGTGAACTTTACTGTTGAAATCGGCAGTCCAGCCTGTCCACTTTATCAGCCACAACATTGGTTTGTAAACTTAAAGTAGAAAGAGATCAAACAAAAAGACAAAATTTGGCTTTATATACAGTATGCGCTGTTCATGAAACAAGTACATGACCAATATTGTATGGTGTCAAGCAAAAATGAATTTATTATTTCTGCCTTCAAGTATGTACAGCTTTTGTGAAAGAGTACCGATCGGACGAGGTCAGGAAATGGCAGGGAGACAGGTGATACAGCAGCAAAAAGAACCATCAGCCTCTCTTTCATTGCATTAAAGAGATCAAATACATGAATTTCTGTGTAAAGCACAAAGAAAATAGCTACATAGATGTTCTCAATAAAAATAAAAATAATGTACATGTCATCATGGAAAACTATTTGTCTTCAAGACAAAATATTCAGGTTAAATCAAAATATTGTTGCACTGTGCAAACAAGGAAGGTTTTTAGAAGCGGCACTCCATCTGTCTTCTGTGGCTCTGGAAAGAGCATTCAAAATTTTGAAAAATGACCATGATGATGTCAGCAATGATATTGAGTTTTATTATGGGAAGATGTAGGTTCCAACAATCCTGGAGCTTAACCCATACTCTGTCTGAATATTTACTCAAACCTACTTCTTGACTTCATAGAGTTTTTCGCCACTGCTTTGTCTTACCAAAACACATCACATTGATGCATTTAACAAACTATTCTTCAGAAGGATTTCTGCTAATAGAAGTTAAACAAGAGAAGTAAGTATTGAAAGTGAAAGAGTTGTTTTTGAGGCTGCACTATTGAATTAAGTGATAGCGTTATGATTGTTGCAGGTCTTTGAATTAAGTCAGCCATAATACATAGAATCAGCTGTATGAGCCAGATGATCTTGTGAGGCCAGCATTGAATAAATATAATTTAGAAAACCTATGCATTGTACAAATGAGATGTCAAACAGTTGTGGCTTCTCAATAATTCACATTCTTCGTGTGCCTCTAACATTGTCATATCATGTATCAAACAACACTCGGTAATCTCTTAAAAACCACAAAGGCAACCATATGTAAAGCTACAGACTGCATTAATCGAGGTATGGCATAATAAGGATTCTGACTCGTATGTTGAGTCTTTTAGCCCTCCTTGACGTATGCCAGTTTCTCCTGCTACATCCTGTTACTAACCACACCGACCTGTGCACATTTAGAATATCAGTGTATTCATGCAGGTGGTGGTGCAGGTTGTAGAGCAATCCCACGTGAAAAATACTTCAGTGAATAAGATTTTGTTTTTCAATCTGTGATATTTTATGAACTGCACCATGACCAGATTACAGTGTTAAATTAAGTTTTGTTGCTAAATCAAATATGTGTCAATTCACATTCATTATTCAAATCACATAATTTACCTTTGGAGGTGAAAGCATACATAGAATATCTCGTGTCTGCTTTGGATCTAAATGCTTTTCTTCATAAAACTGAAACTGCAATTCAAGGCACTCTCACAGGTGTTTTTTCACCTGCAGCTAAAATTCAAGTTCATTCAAATCTCTATAGGATATTTTCAAGCGCTTGTGCTGGAAGCATTTAATTGATGAAAAATGAAAACTATCCTTGGACTGAAAGAGCAGAATAAAGCATCCGGTCCTAGTGACCGGAATGTCAAGTTTTCACAGTGATGGCATGATGGTGGCTAACAAGGTGTTGCATTAACACACATATCTGCAGCACCGACCAATGGATTATCTAATGTTAACTGTACAAACACAGGAGCTATGTACAGATCAACAATAATTCATATATACACATGGCAGCCTATATATATATATATATATATATATATATATAGAGTGATATGAGCAACACAAACATGAACTATTTATATAAAACATACCATGAATGAATAGTACATTATGTACATTCAATGAGTGGTAAGGTACATTTATAAGTAATTAATCAAATCTTCTCCTGTAAGCCTGATTGGGGTAATTATACATGTTTTAATGTACTACTACCATTACACACCACTCAAGGATTATGTACTGTAATATGGACATGAGGTATGTTGATGCAATTTAAACAAATAACATAAAACTCAAGAATGGAGACAGGTATGTCCATATAAATAAACACATGCTGGTTAAATGTATACAGTATATGCACATAAGATTAACTAGATCTCTAAGGACATTTCTTTTTTGGTAATGGAATTGGAAGACACAATGCTACTCAGGTTAGAGAGTCCTGGCTTTGGGGTCAGGCAGCTGATTTGATGGAGCTGAAACAGGGCTGGGGGCGTCCTGGGCTGAGGGCACAGCAGGAAAGGCAAAGACTCCTGAAGGAAGTGGGAATAGCAACCCAGGCCAGTGGCTAGGAGCAGGATAACTGGGATGGGGCCCTGTGGAGGGGTTGGTCATCATTCTTGACCCAGGGCTATCAGGCCAAGACAGGGGAAGACTGCAGGCCTCTGAGCCTTGAGCTGTCCATGATACCTAACATGGTTAGATAATGGGCAGATATTGAACTACATGGTTAACAGAATTTACACAATACAATCAAGTATGTAATCAAATTGCTGCCTAATAACATGTAACACGTTCAAAACTAAACTTTTAGTTTTAGTAAAGTTAATAGTGTAAGCGTGCGTGCGTGCGTGCGTGTGTGTGTAAATGTTTTTTCATGTGTATGTATGTTTAAATGTAATTTCGCCATATTCTAGGCAAATGGAAATGTTAAATGAAATGCCTATTGTTGTCTTTATTATCTAAACACTGTGTTTATATGCATGACCACTGTAATTCTAAAATTCTTTTAAAGTTTTTTTAAGATTTTAATCATTTTGTTTTGCATGACCGTAGGGCTGGTTGTACAAAAATTGGTACATAACTAGCATTAAACTCACATCTGAGGCACTAGTCTGCTGTCCATGTGTTCGAGGCACAACCTGATTCGAAAGCTGCTGCCCACTGATGCTCAGAGAGTTAGTGCGCGGCCTGTGGGTGACGATAAGAACCTCCTGGGCCCAGTCCTCCATCAGCCGCTGGAAGTCTTCAGGCAGGTTCTTTTCATTGGCACTCATGGATGAGCCAGTGTATGAGCTTGTCTTGTTGTTGCTGTTATTGGCTTGAGCTTGGGCCAGTCCTACTACTGGCTGATGAGAAGGAGGTGTGACACCAGTAGACGGCTGCTGTGAATGATTAAAAGCCCCTGGTCCGGCTCCAGACCCTGGGGAGACATACATGATCAGACTTACATAAACTAATATGAAAGATTTTTTAGTGAGACACTGGAATTCTACCTACTGTTGCCACGCTCTTTGCCGAGACACAGTCGCTTCAGCGTTGACCCTATTAGACAAAAAAGCCTTTATACAAATGTTCATTCCCATTAGCTGGTAAAAATGTTCAATAACTGAATGCAGTGCAAAACAAAGCTGCTGAATACTGCCACAAAACAAAGGACCACACTAAAACCAAACTAACAAAAAAGCAATCAGTCCCCTGAAACAACACAGTCCATGTTTTAGCAAAGTCATGCAAGTGGTTTGGGTGAGAGCCATATCAAAGTGCAGTGTTGGAGTATTAGAGACAGAGATGAGAAGGAGAAAGAGAGGTTAAAAAGAGATGAGAGATTAGAAATGTTATAGCACATCAGCGGCCTATGTGGCATGCAGAAGTCCATTGCCCAGCAATGCATGGGGGATAAGTTACAAAAGTGGGTATGTTATAAAGTGGACAAATAGCACAAGCATCACTTGAAATATGAGATAATGCCTATTACTATTTAAATGAACCTTGATTATCCAAACCTCAAGCCTCTGAAATGAGTTAACTGGTCCAATAAACAGAAATGATGAGTTTAAATCAATTCTAGGGTTTAAAAAAACAAAAACATATCATATCATCAATCATAATCTTTACTTTAACTTCAATTTAACATTACATAAAATTAGGGGTTTGAATAAGCAATATACTTTTGTGCAAGCAAAAATACAAGATAAAGACGAGCGAAAAGGACGAGACGAAGCGAACCAGCAGTGTTGTAGAATATTTGGAAAAGACAGAAACAAGATATCAGTGAGCTAAAAGTAGAAAAAATTGATGATAATAATCATAATGGAAACAAAAACAAAATGAAGCTATGGGGAAAGATAAGAGATACAAACAGATAGACAAAGACACAGGCCCACTGAGAAATCTAGCTCGTGGCTTGCTACTCGATTTATTGGTCACTCTCTCAGATGTTTGAGGGTAATTAGACCAGCCTGTAGAGGAGTATAATCAGAAAGGGAGAAGACACCAGGGTAAGAAGAGCGTTCTCTGGTGAATCTACATGTTTACAGCATAGTGTTAGTGGAAAGACTGTTCAGCTAAGCTAGCTCTATTGTGTAAAGCTGGTGGTCACCTTGTCCTGGTGGAACTTGTGTGCCGGTGCCATCTCGGCGTAGTCCAGCGTAAATATTATCAGAAGACAAAGAGCCCTTGAGGGAACAGGGCTGCTGAGTCTGCACGGGCTCTGAGGTTGAGCTGGGAAGGTGGCTGGTGCATGATCGTGCCCTGCTGTGAGTAGGGACAGACCCTTTGGCTGGAGAGCCATTTAAACTCACTGTGGGCTCACTTGTACCTGTAGCAGCACCTTGACACACACACACACACACACACACACACACACACACACACACAAACAAAACAAACACATGGAGTCAGGAATCAGGAATGATCCTGCTGTAAATATTCAACTTAAGTCAATTGGCCATTCCAAAAAGTTACTTACTCGATCTGCTGGAGTCACTAGTCTTGGTTGTGACATTCCTAAATTGTTGAACCAGAGGGCTGAGAAGTTTGCCAGGCTTCAGCCTGTGCTTGCTGGACCTCTTCCTACGGCCAGCATGTGGTGCAACGTGTGAGAGACCCAGACCCGTAGGAGGGGCTTTGCCAAGCCGGCGATACAGCAGCTCCACTTCCCCCCGCTGATGGGCTTGCAGCTCAGAGATCTCCCTTAGATGTCTGACAGATAGAGGCAGGAATATACTGGTCAGTTACAAGCTAAATGACAAAATATGTTCATGTTGGGACACTAAATGAGGTCAAAAGCAAACCCGCGGCCAAACTTACTTCTCCCTGAGTCTCTGTAGTTCCTTCTTCATGTCCGAGTCCTCCATCTCTGAGTCATTATCGCTACTGGCATATGCAGAGCCATGCACGCCTCCATGCCTACTTGGTGAGTCAGAGCTCTGCACACTGCTGCTGCGCCCTGAACGACGGAGGAAGGCTACAGCTCTCTTCATGAGGTCACTTCCTCTGCGCTCAGAGCGAGTATGTTGAGACGGGGTGGCAGGAGCCAGCTTTGCAGGGCTGCTCTCAGCCCCCGAGTCTGAGGAGAGGAACCGAGCATGAACTGTGACATCCACAGCGACAGAGTTGGAGGTCAGGGCGCGAGGCAGGGAGCCCCGCTTGGCCATGGATGGGGGTGTGTCCAGGTAGAAATCAGGCGGGGCAGAGTAGCGGCTGCAACGTATCCTCTGTGTAATGTCATCTTCAGTGCTAACCACCGAGAAACGACCGATTGTGGTGGAGGCAGTCATGGCCTCAGCCTGGACGTGGTCCTCGCTATATCCTCCAGGATGTGCCGGTGAGGCAGCACTGCTCCAGCTCCTCTGCTTCACGTCTCGTCTGTTGGCCACTTCAGGAGGAACAGAGATTATCTGCCAAACGCAAATAACAAAGTGGATAAATACAGGGCATCATGTGTTGCTTCTCTAACAGCAAATGCAGTTGAACTAATCTGAAGACACTTCATATTTCCCCTAAAATGTGAGGAAAATCTCCCTTTTGTACCTTAAAGCGGCCTCTTGTTCCAGAGCAGGAAGCAGAGTGAGGGACGTGTTTTCTTGACAAGGAAGCTGCAAACATATCCACAATGGGCTGCACAATTAATTGCAATTTTATCAAAATGTGATCAAAATCGCAATATGAACTAGTGCAATATCCAAATCGCAGGGTGGCGCAATATTTGTTAAATGCAAAATGTGTCAACCATTCTAAATTTTAGTATTGTGGAAACATCCCGGCCTACAAATCATATCCGACAGACTAAAAAACTAATAATAATTGTTTGGTAAAGATCCTCAAAAAATCACACAATAATTATTTTAATTTTTCAATTTTCAATGAAAATGAGAGTAACGATACAAAAAAGATCATTCTCTCCAATATCGTGAATCATATCGCAGTTGCAAAATCAGTCAATATAATCATAATTAGATATTTTCTCATACCGTGCAGCCCTGATCCATAACAATTAAAACTGTGGCACTGCAGTTATCAACAAATAGCAAAACATAAATTTAAATAAAAAAGGTAATGATGTCACTCTTGTTAGATACATTTATGTGTGTTGTACTTACCACACACGGCTGAGTCACTCAGTGTGCTTAAACTATCCATCCTCTCTGGAATTTGAGGCTGAAAGGTGACATGATGAGAGATAAACAAAAAAGAGATATTAGAAAACTACAAAATGAACCATTTATCACTGTCCTTTCATATAACTGGTAATATTGAGGTGATATTTAGGTCTCACTAGTATTTCTTGTAAAATCTTACTGTAGCTCGTGTAAAATCAGGCAGTGCAGTTGTTCTTGAAATCCTTTATGCAGCTAAAATGTATTTACATGTATCTTAATTGCTCACAGTATAGTTCATTCTATTTGGAATGCTTCTGGCAATATAGCAAATAAAAAAATAATTGGCAAAAAAAAATAATACTATCTAAAAAGTATTTGCGGAGCCTTTCCCTACATGCAAATAATTATAATATTATAATATACTGCATTTTAGTTTAATGTATGCCACAATATTTTCATTCTACCAACTGATTCTTTTAATACATAGAATAACATTAGACAACTACAAACTGTAAAAAGTTTGTTTATACCAGTAATGTATAAACTAAACTAAAGTATGCCTATTTCTTCAATAAAATAAATTTAACATTTCATATAATTTTAATTCAACATAAATCTGAACTTAATTCCCACAAAACAATCTTAACTACCAGGTCAATTTACAAAAGTTGCTGTTCTGTAGCTCTGGATAATATCACACAATCTTCCTTCCAGCAGAATATTAATAAAAACTAAGTGGACTTGTGGTAAAAATCATTTTGTCAACCTCTGTTTTTTAAGGTCAAGAGTTACAATAAATCTTATATTTTACGATTATACATTCAACTCCAACTGTATGTGAATACACTGGTTGAATTTCAAGTTGCACAAATCATGTATAAAGCAAGAAATGGACTATTAACAGGTAATATTGAATAAGTTCTTTTTTGATAGAGAGGGGGGTTATAATTTAAGGGATACGTTTAATTTCAAGGTTCTAGCTGTTGAACGATTACAATCAGTCGTATGAAATTGTGGAATGGTCTGAGCACAGAAGTAAAGCAATATCTCAACATAATCCAATTAAAAAAAAAGTTCAAAGCAACTGTTTTTTGTGTGTTCATTGAGGTTTGTGTATGTCTGTATATACTGCATATACTGTACATATTATAATAGATAATTGTGATAAATATAAATAAGATATACCAGTAAATGTGTGGTAATAATTTACTTTACTCATATTATAAGTTTCAAAAATGTGGGGTTTATATTTTTAGATATTAGGGTTATTATATTAAACAGTATGCATGTAAATATGTGTATGTAAATATATTTGGGTGTATGTATGTATGTATGTATTTATGTATGTATGTAAGTAAATGTATATGCACTCATGTGTGTGTGTGTGTGTGTGTGTGTGTGTGTGTATGTGTATTTATGTGTACGTATGAATGTCGATATATATCTGTACATGGATTGTACATTCAAAACACCAAATTGCATAAAGTTACATGAGAGTGTTTCCCAGTACTAAAGGTCAGGAAGGAAAGTTTATAAAAATAAATAAAAAAATAATTATAATGAATTACTGAGCTAAGGAAAAGTTACTGATTATTGTACTTGCCAGCTGTTCTCCTGCCCTGTAGCGTCCCTCTCCCATTGGCCCTGGCGTGCTATTTCCTGACCCTCCTGTGGCGCTGTCTGGACCAGGAGGAGACTGGATGTACTCAGTGCCATAGCCTGGTGTCTCTGCAGCACTGCCTGATGGATACATGGGAGCATACTCCTGGTAGAGCAAGTTCCTTAGTTTCTCATCCAGTGTTTTTATGGTGCTGTCCACAAAGCCCCCTCGGCCAAGTCGGCCTTCGCCGTCTGACTCAGCGGGCCCTGTGGCGGGCTGGGATAGTGCTGGGCTCTGGGGTAGTGAGGATACTTTGGTCCCTCCCACGCTGGAAAAAGGTTGGTGCAGCACCACAGGCTGCTGTGGGCGCTCGCTGCGTGCTGCGGAGGCATAGGAGACAGAGAGTGGCTCTTTGGCTGGAACTTGCTCCTGGAGAGGAAGAGGAGTCAGAGGAGAACCACCCTGTAAACCGCTCACATCCAGAGACAGGGGCATGACCAGAGGGCAGCAGGGCACCTCGTCAGCCATAGAAACAGGAAACGTCATGTCGGGAATCTGCTGAGCGGCATGGGTCGGGGAGATGGAACCCAAAGGGGAGCCCTGTGACTCATCCACTGGGAAAGATGCATGTGGGGATGAAGGGGGTAAAGTTTGAGCTTGGGCTGGCTGGGCATGATGAACACTAGGCTGCACTGAGCTGTCCACAGGCTCCAGTGATGTCACTGACTGAAGGGTCGGCGGAGCAGACACAGGGGGAGACAGAGTAGCTAAGAGGAAAGGGTCTGTGTTGGAAGTTATTGGAGGGCTACAGAATCCATACAGATCATATGTGAAGCCTCCACTTCCACCAGACATTGTGGAGGATGACCCTTGTTCTGTAGGAGGGAAATAAAAGTTTTGACAAAATTATTCAAAAAAAAGAATTTAAGTAACCATTGAGAGTTGTAGGATGTCTTCCACTGCCACAAGGTAGTGCTACAGTACTGTTCAATGAAACTGTCAAATGTGCTGAAATTGCTTGGTAGAAACAAAGTCACCTCTGGATGCAGAAGGCTTTGCAGTGCCACTGTCAGGAGGCTGGGTGGTGGCTGAACTCCCCGGAGAGTGTGTAGCTGTACCATCAGATGGGGTTTCCTGGCTGGATGTGGGCGTCTCCTCTACGGGGCAGATTATGAACCATCTCTTTCCTGTATGAAGAACTGCAATCCAAGAGTTCAGACAATTAACACCTATTTTCTTACAAGTGAATAGGACATGCAAAAAGGAGGCATAGAGAAGGATACATTTTTGAAAGAGATAATTGTTTTACCGTTCTGCTGATAGACAGGCTGAGGTGCCCCAGGCTGCTGACTCTGCAGACAATAGACAGATGTAAGCTAAGTCAATATGCTACTTGCCACTCTGTATTAATTTGTCTCTGTCCATTTCTGGGGACAGATATATATATATATATATATATATATTATATATATATATATATATATATATATCCCCCCTCTTACCTCTCCTACCAGGCCCTCAAAAATCTGGCCTTGTTCAGGACTACAACTCAAGGCGGAGGCCCTTTCACCCTCTATGTCTTCATTCAGCATGTCTTCAGCTTTATCCACAATGTCCTTAAGCTGGTCAATGAAGATCTCCTTTTCTAACAGTAGGATAAACCCATTCTCTACCTGCAAGCATTCAGGTTTAAAGATGTTATACAATACATAAAACCAATTAATGACAAAAACTGCACACTTCAAAAAGATTCAACTAACCATGTACGTGGTTATTTCCTCTGGAGCATCTCCATCCAGATCAAATTTAAATGTCACCATTTTGTGATTGTGAGTCTCTAGCTGGCATTCAACCATTTTATCACCAGTGTTGCAAACCTGTGTGGGTAGAGGTGACATTGTACAATCAGACACATCAAATTTTTAAGACATTGTAACTTCAGTTGTCAAAATAATGACACCACCATGACTCACATTAAGCATGCTCAGTTTAGGTTTGCTTGTCCTTTCTTGCCGGGATCGAGTGCGAGCAGACTTTCGGTGGTGTTTCCTGGGTTTTCCGTCCCCCTTCCCTCCACTGGCCAAGCTGTCATACCCGTCACTTGTTTCCTTACCAGATGCCACATCAGAGTTGAGACTATAAAAGGAAAAAAATAACATTCATCACCACTAGGTTGGTGACACATTTTCATCACAGAAAATAATAACAGAATCTATAAAGAGCTGAAAGACAGTGAAAAACTTGACACGCACCTGTCATAAGCATAATTAAGTAAGAATACGGGTTTGTCCTGAAGCACATCCTGAAGACAGAAAATTGGGCAGTTAGGAGACCTTGGTAAAGGTTTATTTAGTAAAGAATGGGTTGTTGCAAGACTGTATAATAGTCATATTGGTGAAGGTGTGTACTATTAGCTTTTGACCTTAACGGGATATTTTAGTCTCAAATGGAGAGGCTGGTTTTAAGATGGGATGGAGGAATTAATTGATGTGAACGTAATTTGAAAGGCAGCCTGGGGTTTGAATTAGCTTTATGAGTAACAATCAGACATTACTGATGCAGGGACAATTTACATGCCGGAAATGTAAATGCAAAATGATTATGCATATGCAGATTGATCAATATTCACAATATATCACACAATTGTACACATACCAGACAAAGTACAAACTTTGGCTTTATTCCTACCTCTACACAGGGCTCTTGTTGAAGGGTGCTAGATGCAGATGTCGACTCAAAGTTTTGCTGAGTTGTGGCCAGGCTGGCACACTCAGACACAGAGACTACTGTCTGGATGCCAGTGGGCTGCAGAACTGGAGCTGTGACAGGAGTTGTAGCTGGCAGCATGACAGGGATTAGAGCAGAGCCTAAACCTGGGACAGATGTGTCAGAGTTTGTAGATGAGCCTTTTGGTGATTCAAAAGTGAGACCTGATGCAGAGACTGGTGTTTGAACTGGGGCTGAGGCTGTGGTGTGCACTGATGTTGAAACTTGTATTGGGACCGAGGTTGGGGCATTAACAAATGTTGAAGCTGGAGTTTGAGGCATGACTCCAGCTTGAGTTGATACTGAAAGTGGTGTTTGGTTTTGTGCTGGAGCTTGAGTTTCAAACTGGGCTGTAGCTGAGATTGAGGCTGGGGCTTGAACTGTAGGAGCTACATTTAAGTCTCGGCCAACTGCAGAAGTTTCTGCATCTACTCCGCTTCCCCAGAGAGGAGTCTGAACAGCAGGCAAGACAGGGTGAGCCAAAAGTTGAACATCTCCCAAATTATCCTGTGGTGCAATCATCGGAACCTGAAAAAGAAATGCTTTTAGGTGTTTAGGTGTTGTTAAACAGTTATTACAAATATTGTCCACTTCTAAATCCCCAAATGCATGCCCTGCATGCATCATATCCACAATTAAGACGCATTGCTACCTTATTATATTATTTATAATAAGGTGATATTATTTCCATTACCCAACCACAACAGTGAGAACTGAGCCGAATATTCACCTGGACAGGTGGATGAGCCAATTCCTGCTCAAGGTAGGGGGCGGGATATGGGGTGTGTTGTACCTGGGAGAGAGGTAAGGGGTGGGTGGCATGGAAGCTACCAAGGTTTGTCTGACATGTGAGAGGACTGACCTGCTGGGGCACTACAGGAGACATGGCCCTGCCAAAAAGTGGCATAGGGAGTGCCACATTGGCCACGTGCTGAGGTGTGGACAAAGGGGTCTGAGGGGTGCTGAGAGTGGGTATAGAGGCCAAGGTGGGGGTCAGAGGAAGGAAAGGATGGTGGGGTGAAGGTGAGTAGTGGGAGCTAGACATAAAAGGGCCACTGCCGCTGTAAGCACATGGCAGAGGAGATGAGGGGAAGGGAGAGTGTGTGAGGCCCCCTATTTGAACAGGATATGGTGAGGGAAACTGAGAAAGAAGGGACAATGATATAAAATGAACAAATACGAACCAGTCGAAAGAAATAACATTCACACAGGCCCTTTATGTATGAACCCAGTAACCTTTACTAACATTAGTAGGATGTTTCTACCATATTCTCTACCTTAGTTTGATCTTGTGTTTCTAATTCTACTACAACGCACCTGTGTGCTGATCTGCAGGGGCAGGAGAGGGGGAGGAGTACAGGACACTGACTGTGGAAAACTGGTAGATATGTCAGGAGGATTCAGGTGAGAGGTAGGCTGGTCAGCAGATAATAGCTAAGGAAGGAAATCAAACAGTTGTTTTCTACTTTTACTGGAAAGAGAAGCTAATACTGAATTAAACTGCCAAGATATTTAATAACATTGTGCTGAAAAACAGATGCACTTAATGTGATTCATTTAGTCTGTATGGTTTGCAGTATATGTAATGTAACCCGCAGTTAAGTTACAAGAAATGATGTATGGCTGTACCTGGGAAAGGACAGCGGCTGGTTGGAGATGGCACTAAAGGGAGAAAAGACAAATGGGAAGAAAACAAACCACATGAAAAACCATTTACACACACACATATACACATACACACACAAACACACACACACACACACACACACACCACACACACACCACACACACGATGCACAGATGCACTTTGAACCCACCTCACACAGATACCTTACAAATAGTGTGCTTTCAGATAGCTGATACCAATAAATTGCACATTAATCTCCTGTAAGTTTGCAAGTTCTAGTTAACTACAGTATACAACAGTATACACTGAATGCCCATGATAGAATAAGTAACCTTGGTGGTCAAACAAACATTAGGAACTGTTAATAATTATCTCTTGGTGACCTGCAAGGGATGACTTCCAGACTTTTGTCTCCTAATTCTGCTTTTTGCGTCTTTCAACAGGTGTTGCCAAAGTAGGCATGCAGTACCTGCTCCTGGCTGGGTTGGGCAGTATGCTGTGGCTGTAGAGTAAGTTCTGCAGCTGGGAAGCTCTGTGCTGTCTGTCTACTCTGGTGCCCAATAGGGGCAGGTGTAGCTGGAGCAGACTCTGTCTGTCAGAAACACATAGGACAGATCACATTTATTGGACCTTGTTTTTTGATATAATATGACACACGATGATGTATTGGCTTCAACTTATTAAGCTCAAGGTTAAAATGTTCAGTGTCAAAGCACAGGTAGTCATGAGCAAGAAAGTAGAGAGGGATTTTTTTAGCAGGTTTAACAGGGCAAAGCTAAAGCTAAAGAAAAGGGAAGTTAAAGCATTAAACTGCCACACTGCCATAAACAGGGATTGTGCATTATTTTGTACTCTACCACACTAAAACAGAGACCTAATTTTGGATTAGGCAGGAGCAGAGACATGGAAGTACCAGAGGAGCAAAGCAGCTGGCAAAATCAGCGAGTGGGAATCATCATACAGCAGGCTGCTGCTGGCAAGTTTAGCCTACATGAAGCCTCCTTCTCTAACGTACCAGTGGATTCCAGTCCAGATTTGGGCAAGAGAAGAGTGGGACATCAAGACTCAGCCTTTTGTCTGTATGCTCAACTACTGAGGAGGTAGTACCCCCTACCTCCCCCTGCCTGTGCATTGGACGATTAGCAGAGAGGGTGGGGGAACTGGTCCTGCGACCGACAATGTGCTGGAGACAGTGGTTGAGAAGAGTGAGATCTCCTCCTTCATACAAACTCGGTGGAAGAACAACTTGTGAGGGTGGGGAAAGATGTGAAGGTGAAGTCACCGGGGTTGGTTGACTGTTTGATAATAGGGATGTGGGTGAGGCCAAAAGAAAAGGAAGAGTGACTGGAGGAGAACTTGCCAGATGAGGAGATGTGGGTGAGACTGGCTTCGAGGCTGAAGTTAACTTTCTGGCAGATGTATGCTTGTGCCCCAGAGATGCACCTGCCTTTGACCTATCCCTCAGGAGGAGAGACATGCATGCCTTGCAGTGGCGGTGGAGCTGTGGGCTGCGTGGGACACTTAGACAGTGCTCTGAGGGAGGTTGTAAATTCAGGGGAAGGAGAGGTGAATTGAAATTACTTGCTGAGTCACGATGAGAGTGGTCATGTGGGGGTAAGAGAGGAGATAATAATGATGGATTTGGGGCAGAGTTAGAGGACAGGAAGGATGTGGCTTGCGCAGACTTTTCTGTGCTTTTTGTTGAAGCCAAATCCTGTGACGGACACAGATTGGGACTTATATTCATGGTCTTAGTGAGATAGTGTTTCCTACATCGCAACGCCTCAACCAGGGAGGCGCTTCCACGCCCAAAACACACTGTGCTCTCAGTGAGGAACAGGTCATGACATACAAAGGGATCACTGTGGTGACGCTGATCAGGTATCATTCCAAAAAAGAAAATAAAATTGTTGTTACAACTCAGAAAAACAAAACAAAAGATATAAGAAAGTTGCCACAAAAATAAGAAATGCTGTCACTCACTGTCTGAGACTGATAAGACCCCTGGTGCAGTTGTGCTGCAGGTTGATGATAGGCCCCAGGATGCAGCTGACCTGTGGTTTGCTGGTAGGCTCCCTGATTTAATTGAGTGGATGTTTGTGTGTAGTTTTCATGAGAGGCCTGTGCTGTGGGTTGCTGGTAGGGCCCCTGGTGCAGCTGAGGGTCAACCTGTGCAGGAGGACTGTAGATCACTTGAGCTGTGGAAATGGGCTCTGAAAGTGACTGGTAGATGCCATTTTGCTGATTGCTTGGATCATCTAATTGAATGGCAGAGCTCACTCCGCTGTCAGCTGTAATAACAGAGTAAATAAATATTAAAATTCACAACAATGCCCTCTACAGGAAGGACAGACACTGAGGACAGAGAAGGGGGAGGGAGACAGTGGAGTAGCATCTCATTCAATCAAATTCAAAAGCTGGGTGATTATGTGTTATTAATGATTAATAGGTGTGGCTTGCTTGCTGCAGTCACCTTTTCTCATTTGCATTCACAAATACCAATTTAATCATTTTAAGGCATGATCAGTGTTATTTACTGTCAATGGGTGAGAGAGTTCTAACAGTAACACTGAGGTTTCATGATATACAATACAGTCATACGTGCTTCTATTTGCAGGTTCTCACATGGGGCATACGTGGAGGCTGGCACGGTGCAGATCAGGGTCTGCTGCTCCACCTCTTGGTCCTCACAATCTGTCGTAGCAAATGTCGGTGCCTGTGGTACAATAGTACTGGGCACCTGCAGTAGGTTCTGCTGTGGCTTCTTCACAGCTGCCTCGCCATTTTCTGACGAGACCTTTCGATCCCTCTTCCATTTAATGAGAGCCACACGGTCCCGGATGGACTTCCCGACTATCTTCACATCACAGTCCAGGAAAAAACCTGATTCCACCTACAAGACACAGGTAAGATGCTTTCTGCAGCTCAGGACAAACTGAGTCACGGTTGTAATTCAACACTTTTGTAATCAATCACCAAATCTAGACTTGATTCTTGCCCTGAATGACAAAGAGCTGCCTTTTCATGCCTTCTCATATGTTTGCACAGTAGATCAAAGATCAACTGATTAGTTGCTCTAGTTTCAATCAATACAGTACATCCCTCAAGCTTATGATTACTGACATGACCACTTACCAATTCTTAGTTACATTACACCTAATTAAAAGGGCCCAAGATTGTGTTCCAGAGACAGCTATAATATTACAATACACTTCTATAATTTACTTCCAACCAATGTAGAGAATGATAGTATATAGGTTATAATTATATCTAAAGGCACCTCATTGCATTTTTTCTCCGCTACCTGATTGTGTGTTCAAATCACCATCCAATGTTTGTTTTTAGCTAGTTTAATCTGTTTTATTAATTTGGAGTTAACTGGTACTGTAACGTAGCATAAAACAGTACTGTTGCTATGGTTACCTGCAGCTTAATATTTAATGTGTACTGAATTAAACCTATTTTTGTGTCAAGTGTCAATGTATTTTAACAAACACAAGGTTATCTAGGCAGCTATGGCAGAGTTGAAAAATGAAGCCAGTGGAACACAAAGTGCAGTTTGGCCTGTTACAGCCCAAAGCCAAGGTCATGAGAGAGCTGAGACATCCTATATAAAAAGGGAACAATCCTTTGCTTTGAACACCTAATTTACCTGGTTTCAGACTTTTGATCGCTACCCACTTAGTAAAACATAAATAATGGTAAAAAAAGTCAAACTCTTCAATTACTGTCTGTGCATATTTGCCAAAATACAATGGTTCTTTCAGTAACTTCAAATATTTGTTTACCATTTCTTGTGCAACAACCTCTGGTACCTCATTCACCAAGTCAAAGGAAAATTCAATGGCACCAGTGTCCTTGTACTTCCCCTTCAGCTTTTTGGTGTCCTCAACCCATAGCTTCAGAGCAATGGATGATTTCTTCCCGTCATCTTCTTCATTGAGCTCCACCCTCACACCTGTATCCTCGGCAAAGAAGGCATGATTCAGGAGGTCCTTGATGGAGTACCTGCAGCAAAAACAAACACCAGCTACTCCCCTGGGCTACAGGTCATAATAATAGTAACCTAACCTAAGGATGCACACAGAAACATGAACTGTGTCAGAGCCAAATACAGACACTGAGAACACACTGCAGGAACAGAAACAAAACAACACAGTGTTAAGGTAAGGATCAACCTCTATACAAAATGCAACACAAGCCCTACCGAAGCCCCGCCAAAGGTCCTGCTTTACTTACCTTTCTTCCCATCTGTGGCAGATACATTCCCCAATTATTTCTTTAATTTCTGGGTCACTGACTTTGCTGTAGCTGGCAGGTTTCACCCCCTGCAAAACAAACCAGCCTTAACATGTCTCAACTCACCAACTGACACACTCAAAGCAGCAGCACTTAGCGTGTGACTGCATACCAGAGGAAGCAGTGAGTACTGTCTGCAGTGTCAAAAAGCATGAATTACAGACTCTCCGCAACACATTTTCTCCCACACATCTCAACTCTGGGGATTGAGAACATACTGCTGTACAAGAGGACTTTTGGGGCTCTGGAACACTTAGTTGAGGGATTAATTAATTCACAAAAAAATTATTTAAATTATAATACCTGAATTATTGTACGATGAAACATTTTCTGGTTAAAGCAAAAATATTTTACATGCTGAAAAAATAAAAATAAAAAAATCTTGAAAATGAAAAGTTTTCCTTTTATTTAATAAAGAAATAAAACACACCCTTGCTCAATTGAATGCAGCTAGAGCCTTAGTTGCTCTGGTATGACCTGTAGCTTCACTGACTTCATGATTCTTAAGATCTATTTTAAAGATATTGTATAAGCATTTTGCGTTGATTTAGAAGGTGACAGAGAGGAAATGGGAGGGAGAGGGGACTCAGCCTTAACGGTAAACACTTTACTCTGTTTTGTTAAGAACATTTAATAGCAATGAGTTTAACAGCTTTAAACGTGAACTCACACTGGTGACTTTGCGGTAGATCTGAGCAGCATTTTGACATTCAGAGTAGGGATATTCTGAGGTGGCCATCTCCAGCATACACATCCCAAAGGCGTAGACGTCCACAGACTCATCATAGTGCTCCTCATACATCTCTGGGGCCATGAACTCTGGAGTGCCTAGAGAATTAATGCAGGAGAGGGAGATCAATTATAAAGTCATGTGCAGTCATCAGTGTGTCATTCTAATTTAATGGGATAAGTATCAGAAATGTGAGTTAGGGCCATTCGAAGCCTACAGAAAAAAATGATTTTGAAATACAATTTTATAATTTACAGTTTAAATTTAGAGAAGTAACAAACTCAGAGAGATATCACGCAACCATAAGCCCGACTTTACTGTTTTGGTACCTCTCTCATCAGTGTTGTTTTTGGCTGCAGCAGGCAGCTGTTGTCTGCCCCACTGTGCACCAAACGGCAGACAGACAAAGTTAGCGACTAGCTTGTGAACATAGTGGAGCATTTAGCAGCTAAAGAGATAGATATTTCCCTCCAAAACAGAGCTAACAAGAGTGCATGATAAAATAATAATTAAAAATATCAAAAATAGTCACAATTAGATATTTTCCTCATTATTTTGACTAATATTGCAATTGCAATAGGATTCACGATATTGGGGGATGATCATTTTTGTATCATTAAACTAATTTTTATTGAAAAATAATAAAAATAAAGGCCTTTACTAAACAAAGATGTTTTCTTTTTAGGCTGGGACGTCTCTGCAGCACCACAATGCACCTACTATGCCTACTTACATTTGCCTCCGATTTGGATATTGCACTAGTTCATATTGTGATTTTGATAAAATCGGGATTAATTGTGCTGCCCTAATATTAGTCTTACAGACGTCAGGTTACGAGAGTCACAATTACAATTAATGCTAATGTTGCTCCGTATCAACACGTTTGCCTTATCGACCTAAACAGTGGTAATGTCAGAGTGTGCAAAAAGTCAGTTACTACAAATTAAAAAACATATTCTGTCACAATTCTATAAAACAGTGTCTTGCCAACTAGCTGATGACTAACCAATAACACTTTTAGCAAAGGAGGCCCTCTTTAGTGTTGCCAGGCCCAGGTCTCCTATTTTGACGGAGCCTGTGGGACCAGTGATGAAGATGTTGTCACACTTGAGATCTCTGTGGATGATTGGAGGAGTCCTTGTGTGGAGGAAATGGAGGCCTTTGAGAATTTGCCTGCACCAGCTACGAAGAACTTTAGGCTTCATCACCTTAAAACGCTTCAGATACCTGTGGGAGAATACAAATATTCCAGATCACAAGGTATAGACAAGGTATAGACATTTGCTATCCAAAAAACATTCAATGGTAGTAGACAAATTTTCATACCACAGTTTGTCCCTACTAGTCACTGTGCTGATACAATGTTTTCAATGAGCTGGTACAGTGTTGCAAACTAGTATGGTTTTCATTAAGCATCAGCTGCAAACAAAGTCAATTTAAATCTTTGACTATTCTATTCTCAGAGTAAACTCCTCCTTTTGACTTGCTTTTTTGCCATTGTGTTTATTAAATAAATTTGAGCAGAAAAACAATGTTAAAATAACAACTATTAATCAGTATTTCTTTCAGTTTCTACAGTCTGTTATTAGATTTAATGTAATGGTGTCATTCAATTGGTATGCAACTCGATACACATGAAGTAGATGGTCTAATGGCCATTACCGTAAGGTTGTTGTAAACTGACTAATACAAGTAACAATATAACAATAAGAGACTAATATTTGCGATCAGTGATTTACAGTCAAGTATAAGTTTGAAAAGGACACATATGTACTAAAATGAGTATACCAAGACATCTCAAACATACCAATAAAGACAACTATAGAAACTGTTTTTTTTGTATTTTCATATTGACTCTCACGTTTTTAGTGTCCCTGAGGTCATTAGCTCTGTCACCAGAACGATACACTTCTTCCCTTTCACAGGTGATTCCCAGAAGTCATAAAACCGCACAATGTTGGGATGTTGGAGAGCCTTCAACATCTCTGCCTCCTCTTTGAACCTCTGTCTCTCAGCTTTGGACAGTTTCCGTTCCTGGGGAAAATGGAGAAAGACATTTTTTTTTTTAAATGAGAAATAATCCAGCCCAATTTCATCCACTCTTTCTTTTAGTTTTCTGAAACCTTATCAGTGGAGAAACATCAGCAGTGGTCAACGTGTCCAAATTTACCAAGTTCGAGGGGGCGGTGGAGGAGGAAGGAGGGACTAATCATTGTCATTTTCAGTGTTTTTCTTAAATTAAGTGGTAATGAAAGATGCAATACCTTTTCCACCACCTTTACATATAGACTGGATTTGCTTCATGGGGGAAGCTCACTGTGGCTCATGTTCAGAGTGAACACAACCCTGTCATTTTGAGTAAACATGGCTGTCTGAACCATTTACTCTTTTTTTAATCACTACTGTGATTAACACACCTGGCAGCTGTATGCGTGAAATCCTGACACCAGATAAAATAAAAATTCTTATTTAATATAATGTTGTGATACAGAGACAGACACATCTGTCACGACAGATAAACAAAAGATTAAATTGCATTTTGAGTCAGTAAATGTATATGAGTGAAATCCTGTATACTGGATCAATATTTTGGCCCCTGCCTTCCCTGAACTGTTGTATAAATAGTCAAAGAACCGACAGCAAACCTCCTCTACATTTCTGTTTCTCTCCAGTCAGCATGGCAGACTGGACGACCTCTGGATTTTCTCTCCCGCTGTCTTGATATAGACATTTTGATGGTGACAATGAGGGTGCATTTTGTGTTTTAAATGTCTGGGATACACAATAACCTATACTGCATCACTCAGCATTGATTATTGATTGATGCTGGGGAATCAGATTACTTTTACAGCCCATAGTGACCTATGCAGTGTGTAGCCTAATGCGTCTAAGATCACGAGGAGCATTGTGAAGGATACGCCTCCCTGCTTTTACAATGCTGATTCTACTGTATAACCAATACATTCATATTTTCTAGCTAGTTTACCTACAGATTGTCAATGATTCATTGCAGAGAGAAGATCTGAACAGGGTGTGGCACTTACAAGAAAGAATCTGCTTTACTGATTCTTCAATGTGCACAAAGAAAAAATGAATTAACAGCCCTGACATGTGTATCTAATGGAGTGTGGAGTGGTGAAGAAATAATGCTGCTATGAATATAAATATAGAACTCTTGTTTTGCTGTGTATCAAATACTACAAGTCTTACTCGCTGTCCTCAGCTGAACCCCCCATTCCATCTCTCCTCTCTCTTTATCTTGGTGCAGAGGGCTGCATCAGCAGGATTCACTCTCCAGACACTTCGGTGTGCTAATACCACAAGGGTATAAATCCGTGTTTAGCATTCATTACTAAGCCGTCAAACAAGACTAATAATGTGCAACAGTGAGACACAGATCTCAAAGTGGTAAGGTGTTCTGGCATTTTACTAAATTATGTTGCATAATTTGCTAATATCGAATAAATAAATCGCTTAACAGATGTTTGATCATCATTAGTGGATAATTAAGTGATAAGACTAGCGCCCTGGTTTGATCAACTAGTTTTGCTTGACACCAGGCACCGGCTAATCTTTAAATCTGATTTTTAAATCTTTCTATGAGCGTCCATGTTATCTGCAGTCTCACTCTTAGTCATACCCTCAAACACACACTGTATACAGACAGTAAAGGCCCACTATTTAAGTTGCAGTGGCTAGAGGCTCTGAAGGGCAAGGCCCTCATCTCCAGGGACTGAATGGTTGAATCGTCACTAGATCTCACCTAAGACAGAATAACATGCACGCACGCACACACACACACACACACCCACCCACCCACACACACACAAACACACACACACACACACACGTTACATATGTATGACACATATTTTAAAATGTACTCTTGAAACTTCAGTTAATTATATAGAAGTCTTTAAAAAATCCTGTTTTTTTTCTCTCGATGGATGTCAAGAATATGAGCAATAGTTTTAAATTCAAGTTACAAAAGCTGTGAACCAGGGCTGAAATGTGCGATCTGACCAAGATGCTCAATGAATTGAGTGTTCACTTTTTTGATTGATACAACGCTTAATTGAAGTTGCCCATCCAAAATAGCCTCATTGCATTATGTATATTATAGTGTCTACATCAACAAAACAGAGAACTTTAGTTTCAAAATGTGCCTCATTGGAATCTAGACCTGTGTCATTGCCAACAAGAGCGGTGAGATAAGGACCAAATTAAGTAATAGTGATTTAATTTTATGTCTGAACTTGATTGAGTTGTGCTGGGATTTGTATTACTTATTCCCTCGGGCCTGTTGGGGTGAACCTGGATTCTGCAAGAGCAGGAAGACAAAAAAAGCTTTGGCTCTATTCATTCTGAAGCCACACTAAATCTATGAAATCCTACTGCCGGACTGCGCCTCAAAGTCACAGAAATCATTTGCCTTATGATAAAGTAAATCAAAGGTTCCTAAATGTAGCCTGAATCAGCTTGCATTGTTGCCCCTACAAAATGTCTAAATGCCAGTACGCAAGTACTTGCCATTGAATAGAATAAAGCTGCTCATAAAAGTTTGGTAAAAAAAAACGCATACTGCAGAAAAAAACATGATTTTGACTTATTGGTTGTTTATATACTTAAGGCAATACAATAAATATGCCTACACAGGAATTCATATGAATAGGAATTCTTAACAATAGTAAAGCTATAAAAAAGATGTGAACTATCTGTTAAAACAGTGGCTGAACCAATTCCCATGGGAAATCTACCTCACATATCAGAACCTTTTAAAAAGACAGACACAAAGACATCTCTGTACGTATCCACAGTATATTCTGTGTCTGTGCCTCTGTTTTATTGGAAAATACTGTATAATTGTAGTAATTTTCACAGTAGTATGATACTTCATTAAGTGTTTTCAAATGTAATCTTGGGCAGTTTTTTGCTCTAGACAGACTGTACACCTTTTGAGCCCTGAAAGGGCATCCGCTGTCTGCAGGTCTGTCTTCAGGCTAATCTGTATATCACATGGATAGCATCTAAACTGATCATTAGATTACCACATACACAGATTAGTGATGCAGTAAACAGTCACTGCTATGAGACTGTGTTTATATTAGCCCTGTGCTAAAATTTTGCCTAATTAAAGTGTCTAAATTGTGTAAAAAACTGCTGACACTGCATAAGGATGAATACTGTTTAGGTGGAAGAGTTAAATTGCTTTGATTCAATCCAATTATAATTTGAGAAAGTATCTAATGGAAACGGAAAATACAGACGTCTTAGAAAAATCTTCAGGTGACACAAAACTAAATTATGGAGACATTTATGCTCAATTTTATGAGAGGGAAAGCTGGTGTAATGTGTGCGCTGACAAAAAGTAAAAAGCCCCATGAATGTCTTTTCCTCCTACCTCTTCCATGTAACAATACTTTGAACTTGCGCTCAGTCCCTCAGTGAGAACAAATACTTCAATGATGGCTCATTGAAAAAACCATTACAGATAACAGAATGGGGTAATGCAGTATCTCATCTGTGTGCTGTACAGCATAACACTGCAGCAGGATGAGATTATAAAAACAATGGAACTGAACTATTCTGTTGATAACAAACCAAACACCAATAATAGAGAATGTCACACAAATGTCAGCAGATTGGCTCATCAATTTCAACTTGCTCCTGAACTGGCTGAATCAGAGGGGGAAAACAAAAGGCAGGAACTAACCACAATAATATGCAAAAGAATCTGACAATAATCCATATTCACTCCTGGATGTTAAGCCACCTGTGAGCAGGAAATCTCATTTAAGCATTGTAAAGGGCCAAGGACCCTTCAGACAATTCTACCTGAAAGACCCAAATTTAAGATTTTGTTAGATATAACCTGTTACACGTCTGGTTAGATGTGCACATATCACTGTTTCAACTTCAAATGAATGAAGTGACAGTGGAATAAAACCAGTCCCTTGTTGTATGGGGAATCAAAACACATCCAGAGAGAACCCTGGGCTCGCTCTGACCAAATGTTGGCGACCTGTGCACAAGGCTGCAAACTGACAAAGGACTGACTTTTTGGGTGGGCCTACACACAGTCCTTTATAACTCAGATAATAAGCTATCATTGGCTGGTTGATGCTGGACCTGAATCATCAATAAACCCACCTGGAGTTCACACCATGCCACTTCGACCCAGGTGTCGGTGTCCAGACCTTTATAGACGGTCTTGAAGGACCCCCTCCCCAGCTCAATGTCAAACTTGAGGAAGCGCCCCCCAGGTGAAGTGGACACAGCCTTCGTCCCGGGCTCCTCTTCGTTCTCATCACTTCCGGCTTTACCTGTGACATCCGAGAGCGCAGCCTCTACCTTTGACTCGGATTGGCTCTTGTCTCCCTTCTCCTCGTCGACGCTCACGCTCTCCGTGGCGCTGTCCTTCAGCACCACCTGGCCCTCCGTGCTTGAGGTGTCCGGGAGGCCCACACAGGTTCCGTGCAGAATCCGGGTCCGATCTACGAGTGTCCGCAGGTCAATGTGGGGCACCGGGGTGACGTTGGCAGACTCCACCGGCGTGTCAACCGGCTGATGCTCCTCGCTGTCTGACACCCACAAACTCCGCCGAATGAACCTCTGGCGGACCAGCGCCCGGTAGTCTGTGTACGGGTATGCGCTGGGGTCACTTGCTCCTCGCAGGGCTGCGTTTTGGATGTTGACATTGTGGTCTGTCCCATTCTGATAAATAGGCCTACGGGAATTTGCATTGATGTCCGAGTCTAAATTGGGGGCTGAGGAAAATGTGGATCCCAGTGGCGGATCTTTGCTTGAATGATCCGCCGAATCCATCCCAGGTAAAATGTTAAGCACTTACCGGCGACATTGTGCAGGAAGAACGATGGGCATGCTCCTCTCCCGGTGGTGGGATTTGCCTTTACCTGCAACACTCGCATGCAGTGACGCAGTTCGCCGGATCAGGATGTATGGCCTTATGCCTTGAATTTGTTTAGGACACAGAACACCACTACAAAATGTCCAGCTCTGAGGATGCGCGCATTGCTCTTTGCCACCTCACGCCCCGGTCCACCTTGCTGCAATACAGCACCGAGCTATTCAAGTTAAGCCTGATGTCATTGGCAGTTTAACCTATGAGCTCACAAACACAGTTCCCTCCACATTGCATAAGGTTGCCGCTCCAGCCCAAAGTATAGAAATGTGATTAGTTCCGCAGACAAATCGCTGGCCTACAGCGGTCAGGACAGGATGTTTAGACTGTACCGCTCACTAATCCATCCTTACACAGATCACGGGATGCCCAAGTGCGCAGCTGTCATACCCTGTAGAGGCTCATCCATCCGGACTCTGTTTGATGCAAATAAATAGCAGGTGTTCCAAGTGAAAATCGGAATAAGTTCAGATAAGTGTGACCTCGGCTTCTTTGCACTGTTCCTTTAACTATCCCCGCGTACTTCTTTCCTCTCCATGGTGTGCACCTAGAGAGTGCAGGATGGACAGGATCGCTTATTGGATAATGCTCACTGCGGCACAGTTTCCCTCAGGTTGAATCAGGAAGCTCTCAACGCGTCTGTCGTCCAGCTGATAAGACTGTTGCCTTCCTATATTTAATTTCTTCCAGGTTTGGGATAACTAGAATATTTCACGGAGCAACCCACGCCCCTAGCAACAACACGTATCCAATAACTCGGCACGCTTTAAGGCGGCACCCTCAGCCTCCCGTGACACAGGACCACACCACTGTCCGCCCTCATCGTGACGCGCTAAGCTTCCAGTGGGAAGATGTCTGTCAGAGCCTCCAACCAAAAGGGACGCTGCAACGAAGTATGGGCTACCGGATAAGACGCAGCGGACCCCATCTTAGTATTTTACTCCTTCACATGGAGCCCATGCAGGGAGGCTGACGGTACCTTCAGTAGTTAAGAATATGAAGTGCTTTGCCCAGTAATTTCTCCATAAAACTGTGTTTTCAATTAATCTGTTTTAGATTTTTCTAAAAATTATACTAGGCTTATTATTGTATGAGCAGTAGCTTTTTGTATCATTTTTTATTCAATTATATTATTGGCTAGTTTATAGGCTATTATCATATTATACGTTTCCTACTTTCTCAAATCCCTGCACACGCATTAATAAAAGTGTTACATTATTCCATATGAGTTAGCCTACTTTGTAAAAAATATACAAAAACATTTAAGTAGCCAATATACAAATCGTTTTACAACAAGGAAAACACCAATGAAAGAAAGTTTATTTAAAAAGGGGTGTGGTGCAATAAGACAATGCTTCATCTTTTTTGTTACATACGATTGATTAGCCTTTGTGTTTATTATGATTGTGTCGTAACTACTAAAGAGGTGTAAACCCACAAAGACCTAAATAAAGTTGCAGTGTCCTGCATCACACCGTTTATTGCAGGCCCTCAAAGAGTTCAAACACTGAAGCTGTTAAAGTCTGCCCATGTTGTGCAGCTGTGTATCAACTTTACAAATACATAAAGTAAGTAGTAGCAAATTAAAAAAGTTGCTGTTTTTAACATTTTGGCTGTCACAAAGGTCAAAGATGGAGCTAAGAAGCTCATATTGCCTGTTTTAGGCTTGACACACATATCTTTTCTTTAAACTTTATAAAATTTGAAGTGAGGGAAACAAGATACTGAGGACCAGTACAAAGATGTCAAAATTCTCGCTTAAGGCCTCAAAAGTAATCTTTTTTTCTCCACAAAGAGAAACCATGGTTGTGGCAATTAGTGTCTGGCCATCCTATTCACTTTTTCTCATTATGACCCACGACTGCATGTGTTTCAATGGATAATACTTCTCCGTTATGACTTTGACCATGCTGTTGTTTTCTTGCTTTGTCAACTGTGCTTAAAATAGCCTAGATATAATCTTTCAGGATATGACTTGTGGGGAAGAACCCTGATAATTGTAACATATCCATTGCTACTTATACAAGATTATTTTTGCATCAGGCAGTACGAAAAGATTTAGACAAAATTCATTTAATGTATAGTTTACAATATGTTTTCATGATGCATGCGAACAAGTTATGACAAACTACAGCATGCATAAGCGTCTACTTCCAGTGAGTCGAGACTCCAGCATGCAGTACCGAATTAATACGCAGAGCGGCAGTAAAGAGGAATGTTGCCTTCACAGTCTGTCACTGAGTAACAGTATACAGTCTGTGCGATCTGCTAGACAGTACAAGTAAAAAACACTGCTTGGCTTATCTACATCACAAGACTGAGGAAAATTACCCCATGTCTAGCATCGCTAGGGAGTAACCTTTCCTGCTCATACTTCTCATAACAGCCCACAGCTTTCTAAAGAACAGTCGCCCCCATATTGCAGGGGCGGTAACGTTAGCCTCTTTTCTGCACTCAGCAGCCTTTTTCATACTGCCTGTGCCCACCGGCTGCTGGACCACCGACTGTTTTGAAGCTCACTCTTAAGCAAACCAATTATAACGCGGTTATTAACAACAAGATGGCTACGGAAAACTTGGAAATGAACGGTGATGCTGACCGAAACGGCGACGCGGAGGTAAGTTAAGTTAAGCGCTGGTGCCAGTTAAAAGGGCAGCATAGCTTGTGTTCAGTAAGTAAACTAAGCCATAATTGTCACAGTCAGGCTCGGTCAAAGCTCCAAGTTCCACTCAGATACATTCCCAAGTAGGGGATATTCTATGGGTACAGGATATCTACGGCTGCCTTCATACACATGCCCCATCATCAATTCATACATCAATTGTGTTTGTTGTTGACCTTACAAGTGTCATTTAGCTAGCCAGAGTGTTTTTAATTCATCAAGCTAATAGACCGGTCAGCAGATTAGCTCTTGTTTCAGAGCTATTTGGAACGTTTCACTAACGTTAGTTAACAAAGCAACTTGTTTTTGTTGTTCGCCTAGTTTGTGTCTGTTCTGCTGTAGGCTCAGTTTACACTTAATGATAAACGATACCGAAGACCATGCGAGTGTGTGGGTTCGTACAATCATCACTCCGTAACGGAATCCAGGTGGGTCGACTCAGCCAGTCACCCAAACCCGTGTTGTATTACCATATCCTGTTTTAAGTGTCGATACTGTGGGATCAGAGGTATCCCCGAAAGCCAATGATAACCTCAATGCATAACGAGTTATTAATGGACGCGGTGGTATAATATAATCAAGTGCGTTCTGTGTTAATTTGATCAAAACTTTCAATGGGAAGTGCAATCATCTCTACAATCAAAAAGTCAAGTCAAAATCTGTGTCCCAGGGGATTATCTTCATGTTCACTTCTGTTGAACAAAATTAATCTACAACTATTTTATTTTTTAAATTGTTGAAGTAATTTATAAGTATCCTTTTAATAAATATCCTTTTTATTTCATACAATTTTAAATTGAATATAATGTGCATTTTTAGTGTTCGTTGGACATTTGGAAGATGTCCTCTTGTGATCTGGAAACTTGTGATTGGCGCTCTCCTTTAACCAGAAATTGACAAAGTTTTTAATTTGTAAGAACAACAACAAAAATAAATAGTTGCAGGCCTACTTCAGTGCTAGGAAAATTAACATATAACATTTGGAATAGCTTAAGTTGTATTTTATACATATTAGCAATGACTTCTTCTTCTGGGCAGCAAGCTTCCCCTGTTGTCAAGCCACAACAGTCAAAAAAAGTAAAACTAAGTTCTTTCCCAAGAACCACAGCAGAGAATTAAAAAAAAAAAAAACAGCTAGTAACTCTGACACCTGTCTCCTGATTTACCACAAGAGCACCATTTTCCTCTGTGTCCTGGCAGGTTTTCAGAGGGGGAAAAGAGGAAGATGTTGCCAACCTGGGCACAAGGGTGGCATTGTTAGACTCTCTGAACTAAACTCCACCCTGAGCACTGACCTAAACTCACATTAGGACATAGCACATAATGTGTTTTTAAATGAACCATGTACTACTCATTTACTCATTTAACCTGTTAGACAAATGTAAATCATTTCCTCGACCTTTTACACAACACAACATATTGCATATTTAGTTGTTTTTATTTAAGAAATACAGAAGGAGCCTGTGAGTTTGATTTTTGTTGTAAGTCTCTCAAATAATTGATTTCAAAATACGTCTGTTGAATGTTTTATGGCTAAAATACATATGTGATCTGCTGATTCATTATGAAGCGTCCCGGCCTCCCGGGTCATCTGGGACAGTTCCGCTTTCTGTCCCCAGAGTCAAAACTAAACACAAAGAAGTAGCGTTCAGTTTTTATGCTCCACACACCTGGAACAAACTCCCAGAAGACTGCAGGTCCACTTCAACTCTCAGTTCTTTTAAATCAAGGCTGAAGACTTTGCTTTTTGATACTGCCTTTGTTTAAGTAATTGTTCATTTCTTACACTGCTCTGTAACTTTTATTCTTGTATTTCATGTCTGTCTTATATTCTCCTTAATTGTTTTTAACAGCTTGTTTGTTGTAGCCATGTAAAGCACTTTGAATGACCTTGTTGCTAAAATGTGCTATATAAACAAAGCTGTCTTGCCTCGCCTTTAAAGACAACTCCAGCGCAAAATAAACCTAAGGGTTCATTACACATGGTTACCGAGTCGACCGTTCTCTAGGATACGTTTTCACGCTAGTCGAATATGACCAGTTTTAGCGCAGACCCCTAATTAGTTTATACCGCTAGTTGTTGGGGACGCAAAAGTAAAAAGAAATAGCTATTTCTATACGACCAACAAGCCTCAAAATAGCACCACACTTCCACGGTAGCATAATGAGGGTCCCTACATGTAAACCGAAGCATTGAGAACTTATTAAAAGGATTACACAAACGCCCTGCACGAGTACATAGCTCAAGCACGGCTTTCGTTGTTCGACTGGTCATGGCTGTTTTCCCAAGATGGCGCCTGCCTGTGTACCGAATGATACTGTCTTTTTCTTTTTTATAAACTATGTGTACGCTTATAAAGTTCTCAATGCTTCGGTTTACATGTAGGGACCCTCATTATGCCACAGTGGAAGTGTGGCGCTATTTTGAGCCTTGTTAGTGGTATAGAAATAGCTATTTCTTTTTACTTTCGCATGCCCAGACGACTAGTGTTATAAGTTAATTAGGGGTTGGCAATAAAACTGGTCACATTCGATTAGCATGAAAACAGATCCCAGATAACAGTCGACTCGGTACCCATGAAGCTCATTTATGCGCCGGAATTGTCCTTTAAATGCATGCTTTCACGTGTGGTTACTGTATGCATGGTGTATTTCTAACATATTCATAGGCATTATTACTCACTGTTTCCACTGCATTTGTGTGGAGGCTATTCTCATGTTTCACATAAATGACCTGGTCAACCTTTTAACCTTTGGACAAAAACTCTGTGCCCTTCCAAGTAATGGCTGTTTCCTGTTTGTAATAAGCCACTCTACACTTTCACTTCCATAAAGAGTCCTTCCTTGTGATTGCACAAATCTGGGTCTTATACTTTTCGCCATCATGTCATATGTGCATTTAGATTATTGTGGTTTTTCATTATATTGGACTGTCTTATGACGTGCTTGAGAGGCTGCAAAACAATGCCCACATATCCAGCTAGTTCCCAGGGGGACTCATACTTTTCAGTCTGTCAGTCTAAAATCCATCATGATGGCATCAGCAGAGTGCTTTCATTTCCTCTGTGTTAAGTAACGTTTGAAATACCGTGTTAAGGACAAGAAATTATGTACTTTTACAATGTGAGTGTTAAAGGTGCTCTAAGCGATGTTGTGTTAGGCTACATTTCTTGTCACATACAGAAAACATCTCACTATCCGCGAGCTGCCTGTCCCCATAACCCACTGTAAAAAAAAAAGCGGTCTATGTAGATACAAGTAAACTGTACCCACCTGCACCAAGACGCATACACAAACAGTGTTCCAGCATTCCAGCTAATAACCAGCAAGGTTTTGTGGGGGAGGGGACGGATGAGGGGGAGGGACAAGCTAGTCTTTTTTTTTTTTTTATACTTTTAACGTCATCTAACATCACTTAGAACACCTTTAAAATGGTGAATGTGAAAATGATCACTATTTTGGTTTCTATCACAGCAATACACTGACAGAGAGTGTATTAAGTTAGATGAGGGCTGTTGAGTTTAAAGATACCTGAGACCTTTCCTCTCAAAATCATTAACTGGCATCTGATGACTATATTTTATGTTATTTATATGTTAATTACATATAACCTAATGCAGCCAATAATAAAAGAACGTAAGAAAGAAATTGAATTGACCAAGCTTTTTCCAAATATCACAGATCTCTTGTAACTTATTCGTCGAACTGATGTCAAGGTTTGTGTTTGGGTTCAGGTCCCGCTTCGAGGCCACTGGAGGCGGCAACAGGGGCCTCTGAACATGAACCATTATGCCAATAAGAAGAGTGCAGCAGAGAGCATGCTGGATGTGGCTCTTCTAATGGCTAATGCGTCCCAGCTGAAGGCTGTGCTGGAGCAAGGACCCGACTTCACCTTCTATGTGCCCCTTATTACTCTCATTAGTATCTCCCTCATCCTGCAAATCATTGTGGGAGTTCTGCTCATCTTCATTGGTAAGTGTGGAGCCTTCAAGGTCTATATGGCAAAGTTTTGCATTCTCAAATTCTTGTCCTCCATTGCACACAAACTAAATATTTAGTGTCTTTTACTGCAACACTGTAAAATGTGTGGTGCTATGTTTATTCAAATTACTTTGTCTCAATAATACCAACACTGTGGTTACATAAAGAAAATATGTGTACAGATTCAAAGCAGACAACCATGTGTGAAACTCAGTACTCAACCGTCCCATGCTTCTTGTGACACTAGAGTTACACATGCACACCGATTTGTGGTTACAAGTGTAACTTTTGTGCCTGCTGTTACAGCCAAAGAAAGGGGACCACCGGACTCGTAATAATATGTGTGCATGTGTAAGATCAGTTTCACACATTATGGGAACACAGCTGACAACGGTTTTTAATTTGTATTTAGATGTTCACAAAGCCATTCTTTTTTTGTTTTAAGCCTTTGTATAACCTAACTGTTGATATCATTTATGCAAAAATGTAATTTAGTCACGGTAATTTATTCTCTAGAACTACAAATATTTTTTTCTAACAATAAAACAAACTTGAATTTCCCAAAGCAGAGTTGTTTCCACAGGTCTACAAAGGGTGATTTACAACCACATACCTTGAAATCATTTATGCACACCATTTCACAAGCACAAAATCCTTCTTACGCTCATTTGGATACAAACCTGGGAGCACAAGTATGTCTTCCCCTTACATCGGTGTCCTCGCTGTTCCCCTCTGGCGTTATCTTATCCTAACAGAGAACACTACTGTGACTGAGAGCTGAGTTTAGAGAGCCACAGCAGGAAGAAATGCCGCTGCTGTCCGCTGTTTCCAGTTTTAAAGTGCTCTCTTGGGAAACTGTATTGTCATTTACCAACACTAAGACGGCCAGTAAAAAATACATACTTATCCTCTGTCTGAACGAAATGTCTCTTTTCAAGCAAACGAGACATGTAATGTCTTAATGCAGGATGAAGCTAATTATTCACATGGGGCGGTGCTGTCAGATGCTGTTAATATATATCATAGTGCTCGGTAATGATTACTTCACTGCTAATCTGACAGGAAACCCAGTGCTACCGCCTTGTGGGGAAAAGATCATTCCTACTCACAGAGCAGAACTAAGTAATGTCCTCATGTTTCCTTTTTTTGCTTTTGTCAGTTAAGTGGAACCTGAATGATGAAAACATGCACTACAAGCTGAACATCATGGAGAATTTCGCCACAGCCTTCGTCTTTATTATAGTCGTGGTCAACGTCTTCATCACAGCCTTTGGTGTACAGCGACCCAACCCAAGTGCTTGATCACCCTTGACGTGACTACCCATGCCTGCTGATCAACTTAGTAAAGATGGACCTCCACATTCTTTATGCTAATGAACAGGATATTTATTCACCAAACTAGGCTAATATATAACATACTGAGGATCAGGTAGTGAGTGGGTGAGTGAGTGAGTGAGTGAGTGAGTGTGTGTGTGTGTGTGTGAGTGTGAGTGTGTGAGAGAGAGGTGTTTTCTTCTCTAACTATGGCTATGGACAAATTTGTGGTTACGGTTTCATTTCATGTGGGAATTGTGTTACCTCTTATCATGCTCAGGTTACTGATGCAAATACATGATTGCCTTTGCTTGTTAACAAATATCAGGAGCAAAATACTGTACATCATTCATAACCGTTGTAAATGTTTCCTGAGGGAAAAAGAAGACATTCTGTTGTTATTTTCAAATGTATCAGTATCGGTCAATCTAAACCCAATGTATGCCTACAGCTTTAATGAAAAAAATGAAAAAGTCCCCACAGTATAATCTAAATAACATTATGAATCGTATGTGCATCAGGAGCCATCTTGGCCTACTGCTGCTCATGAGGTATAACAGGATGCTTTATCATGGGGGGGGAATGTGTAAACTGTTTCCACTGTTATAAAGCTCAACCAATTCATGAAGGGAGTTGACATGCTGCAAGTACAATGCAAGGTATAGTGTGTAATGTTGAAATGTCTTTAGGTTTCCACTGAAGTATGTAGTGTATGTAGTTGCTTCAACTCATTTAAAAAAAAAAATTCAATTTTTTAAGGACCAAATATTTTTTAATCTTTTATTACATGAACTCTTATAAATAAAACTACAGAAGTGATATGTATTTATTGCCCTCTTTATTCTCATCATGCTTTTTTTTGTACAAAGACAAAGGTCTACGTCCTACAAATGATGGCACTTTCGAATTTAAGGCATTTTTACACAACACTTTACACAGTAAGTTACAAACTGTCAGGCAACGAACTTAAATAGTACACATTAATTGACAAACATCAGAAATCAATTATCAATATTTCTTTTTAGAGTAATATTAAAAACATTTTGAGTTCAAGAATAAAAACAAAGCCATGCACATTTAATACATGTTTTTCGGTATTGGCTTCTGAGATCCTGAACTTTAACCACCACAAAAAAAACCCCACAAAGAAATACAGTTGAACAAATCGCCATCATGCTAGCTACTGGTATGTTTACAGACCCTTCTCTAGTCATACATTTTGAAGAAATTGTTTACAAATATCCTGAGAAAAGTCATCAAAATCTGCCCGATTGGGGTAAATTAATTTACTGCTAGTCTTAGTATTTAAAAAAGGCTTATCAGAAACTAACTTACTCGGCAGTACGGCACAATAGGAACAAAATAATATCCACACTATCAAGAGCTGGCTGGAATTCATAAACATAATGTACTTTTACTTAAATTCTCACAAACTGAGAGTATAACTTCTGTGCGATAGACAGCAGAACTAGCGTAAACGTCAAAGTAATCGTCCGTGTCTGCAGCAGTGGGATAAATGCTACCGGCGAAACTGGCCAAATAAATGGCAGAAAGGTCCCATCCTGCCCGAGCCAGCGGAAACTAAGGCACGGGAAAATATGCAGGCATGCTTCCGTTCTTTGACTACATGGCGAAAACAAGAGGCATGGTTTTAGATCCGTGAATAAGAAGTTTAAGGTAGTAGGGCATCGTTTAACTAAAGTCAAATTTATACCAATAAAAAAAATCTGGTTATAGATGCCACGAAGTAGGTGGCAGTGCCTTAACCGTATGTGTGTTGATGGCCACTAGGGCCAATTCCATCCTTGTCAAGGGGAGTGCTAACCTTCTCTCCTTTCATACAACACACACAACAGAGAGAGCACGTCACTATATACACACCGTCATATGTAGCTTGGTTTGACTTACGGTGCTATTCCCGGATTAAGTTAATATTATTAATATTAATATCTGTTAAACACAGCTGTTGTATTACAGTTTGATATGTGTCAACGAATCATTATTACGAGTCTTCATTTGACATTAGTATGTTTGGGATTAGGCAGTAACTCTACCCACAATGCACTGCGCAAGTACAACGAGATATCATTGGTAGAAGCAATCATGTGACTGCAAAGTCCGTCTAAAGAATCATAAAAGAGGCTTTCCGGACCGTCCCTGGTATTACTAAACTGACACGGCTCTATATTAGTTCGGTCTGTTCACATTAATCTTTTTGTCTAAATGTGAGCAGCAGAATTTCGAGACGCTCTTATGAAACCAAAACAAGCCAACACATAAGAGCAGTTTGGTGATGTAGTTCACTTTTGGCCACAAGAGAGCAGTTATGTTCTACAAAGAGCTCGGTCTCATCTTTGTTTCTAACTCAATTTGTGGAGTACATGGAAGTGTATTTTAGTATGCCTGACATCAGTGGTAACTAAGCAAAAAAGGAAGTGTGTAAATGTAATAAATTATTCTTAGCACCAAAGTGAAAGGAAGCACATACACTGCAGGTTGTTGCTTTCTGCATTGAAGGGTAATTATTATAGGGCTGCAAAATGTACTGATGCATTTGAGGTTATCATTTTTGTAGTGCTGGAAAAATGGATTGTATATAGTCAATAATGTAACTCTAATTGTTAATATTTATTTGTTATTCAAAATCCCTTATTTTGTAACTAGTGCAGTCAATATTTTCGTTGTTTAATTGGTTTGTAAAAGCTGTTGTATGCCACATTTGAAGTTTGTAGCGAGAACAACGTGTTTAATCAGGTTGTTTTCGATTTCACTGTGTCCATCCCTCGAGTGTATTCAGTCCCTTTAATAGGCATCAACGTATGAGAAAATAAAGTAAAGTGCCAAATGTAGCTCTAAATTTACCCCATCTTTCTCATTTTAGATCACAAGCAAAATAGTAAATACAACTGTGTACAAAAAACTCAGCTGCAGAAAAAATATATATTGTGTTGTGCTTTGGTACAAATAGTATTATAGGAGGAGTAATGCTGAAGCATCGGGTTTGAAGGAGTCAATCCCCCCCCCCCCCCCTCCCCTTACTTCATGAGGCTTTCTTCAGTGTACCATATGAGAACCTCCTGAGCTTTTCTTTTCAATCCCAGAGCCGCCATCCCAAGGGCCCGGCTGCCTCCCGCCACTTTAGCCTCTACAGAACAAAGACACCATCTTTATAACACTGAATTAACAGCATTAAGTGGACTTATATTTTCCAAAGCATGCACGCTAAGGTTGATATACGTTAACTAGCCAATAATACTGACAGTATCTGATTACCACAACTGCAATGTCCGATGATGTAAAAAAACTGAAAACGCTGCTTACCACTGTAGTAATAGAGTAGAGCCATTCCCACCGCAACGCTGAAACAGCCCAGAAAGAAAAGCGGACCTGGAAGGAGGTAAACACATAACAAAATTAATTTAATTAATTATCTGGTGTGTGTCACTGCTAAATAACTACCTGACACACTTCTAGCCTGGAAAAAGTTTGGATCACATCGACTATATTCCTGACTATGATTTTGAAGGTCCTCACATTAAATCGTCTACTGATTATCTAATGATTCTGCTTCATAATATTTAACAGCAGTTTAATAGTTTAAATAGTAGCCGTTGCAAAACTGCATTCACATTGACATACATTCTTTTACATAACATTTTACCTCTGTCGTTCTGAACATATCTCTGTTGGTGGACACGTGGATAAGCAAGTGGATCTAAAGAATCTGCAGGTGGGACAGATATGTCTTTGTGTGGGCATAACATGAGAATATAAAACTAAGTATGTATAGTCCATTCTGTAATATCAAAATAATGAATGAAAATCACACCTGATATAGAGAAGCGTTTATTGGGGACTAACCTCTGAGGCGGAGGCGTGTGGGCAAGCTGTAGTACACTTCCTCCACATGCAAGTGAAGAGCTCTGTAAAACTCCCTACATGCTTCCTCTCCTTTCCCCTGCAGGTGTGACAGGAGCTCACCCACTCGAACACTTGTGGTCACGTCCAAGTTTCGAAACTGGATAACAATAACAACAGATATAATAGGATATTTTTTATTTTCCCAAATGGATATATCCTCTCCTGGAGTGCTTGCTGGCAACGCTTGCCAAAGCCAGGATGAAGCATCTCCACTGGAAATATTTTATTTATTATATTTATTCATATTAAAGTGTTGGTTCATCATGTTCTTAGATTATCAGATAATTTGTAAATCTGAGACATTCTTTGAATTTGTTACAGTTTTGGACCTGAATGTATCTGTATTACCAATCAGATGCTTGAGATGAAATTGTTTTGCATGCAGTAATATAACTTTGTACATTTACTTAAGAAATTTTAAATATGCTTGTTGAATTACAATTATTTCGACTTTCCAGCAGTGTTTTCACGTAGTGTACATCATTCTTTGACTAAACTTCATGGGAAATCATGTATTTCTTACTCCATTACATTTATATCTAAGCTATAGTTATCAATTACTTTACAGATTAAGATTTTGCATACAAACATGCATATAATATAATGCATTACATAATAATTTACAGCACAAATACAGCTGCAACATTAAATGCCGTTTATAAAATACACCAGTAATAATAGTCAAGTAAAATAACTATTATTGTGCCGCATGATGAATACTTGTTGAACATTTTGCAAATACAACTTTGCAGTAGATCTGAATGCAGAACTTTTACTTTAAACTGAGTGCGTTTACACCGTGGTACTTCATCTCTTCCACCACTGCCTGCATGTGACCAAGTACACAGGTACCAGGCACTGTGACAGAGGACTCACTTTGGTGGCCTCCTTGTCTGAGAGGATCTGCGGGTAGATTCTGTTGAGTTGCAGGATGAGTTTGTCCAGCAGCTCGGTGTCCAGTCTCCGGTCAGCTTTGAGGAAGGCGCTGTCCTCTATCAGCTGCTCATGAAAACTGTCTGTCCATGTTAGCAGAGACACGTTAAAAACAATTACTTAGCAGGCTACATCAGCAAGACCCTGCCATACCCTGTTTGACAACAGGCTAGCTTTTATGTTGAAAGGAAACGTTACGGAAAAATGACACGCTCTCCAGTCTTTCCTCGTAACTGGGGGAAGGAGAGGAGTGTGAGGACATGGAAGATCGGGAATGTTACGAAATTACATTTGTTGACAGCTAGCCTGACGGCTAAAAGCAAGTTGAAAGGTAAGGCTCTTCTTTATTAATGGAAAATGTGTTGTTGAGAAACTTTTCAGAAACAGGACTTGGACTGAGACGTTAACATTACATTGTCATTGGCAAAGCAAGGCAACCGTTAAGGTCGTTAGCGCTGTTTGGTAGCTACTGTTCGTGGTCTGAACCTGATAAGAAGATATTTAAGCGAAACAGAAGGCTAACTGCATAAGATAAGCGTTAGTTTTCGTTAAAGAAAGACACAAACCTCCCATTGTAGAGTCCCCTCTGTCCTTTGTGTGGACACGCCCACTGACGTCACCACGTAGACAGGGAGTGGCTTACGTTAACGTCTTCAAAAAAGGAAAACATACTTTTCTTTTTACATCCATGGAATGAATGAATGCAAGAGTGTATGGCTGCAGCCTGGAGACTTCCCGTCTCATGCCCTCTAGGCAATAACTTTTTGCATTTTTATTATTGACCTATATGAACTAAGTTTTATACAAATATACCAAAATGTATTCTTAATAAAACTGGTCATTGTGTTGTAACTAGGTGTAAATATAGTCTAAATTTCAATCTGTTTTATTGTAATTATATTTTGAATTTAAATGAGTACATTGTAGTAAAACAATGTTAAACTAACAATAAAGTGTGTACATGAAAAAATAAAAAGCTTATTGGTAGGCCTACTGTTATCGTTAGGTGTGAGGTCTATATTTACTGTATTACTAATTTATATGTTTGTTTGTATGCACAATAACTCACCACATTAGCTTATGATTGGTCTGTAGGTTTCAGAAAAGTCATGTAAACAGGCAAAAATTAGGCAATAGGACAGCCATTACTCAACCGACAGAGCCATCAACATTGTACTTACTGATAAATAATACAGGATGAGTCTGTAAATCTCAACCAAAAAAAAATCACATATTTCTCAGGAAAATAATGGCTTTATTGTAAAATGACTATAGCATAGTAGTAAACTTGTTTAATAAAGAAGAAAAATCTCACTGTTGTGAACATTAGATTTATTTCTTCACCAGCCATAACTGTTAGCAGGGACAGTCGCCCACAATCATGAGTTTTGCAAGTGTTTTACCACAAATTCAGTCAATCAATATTCTGACCAGCCACCTCCACTCAAACTCCCTTAAGAAACAAAAAGGATGATGACATCCTGTAGTCTGAACAGTGTCAAATAAATACAATTGCAGTAATAGTAAAAACAAATAAAATCAATTAGGACCAAGTATGAGCAACAATGTGTAAAATATATATATATTTTTACATAGCATAAAAATTAGTTTTTTATTGCCATGTCTGCAAATTGCACTTAATAAACAAAACACAAAATGGCACTGAAGCTTGTTGTTTGCAGATTTTAGGACTTAGGTTTACAAAAAAGTTGTATTAAAACAATTACATAAAAAAAAACTCCTTCATGAGTGAAGTTTATGAATACTATTAACATCTGACCTTAACTTAGAAATCCTTAAATAAAAAGCTTTGCATTAATACTTTTCCTTAGTTATAACAAGCATACTTGAATTTGTAACAGCTCTGCCATGTCTAAAAAGGAGGAGCCCATTTCCACAAAATGTAGTAAGACCCTGAAACTGAAGCTCCACAGTTGCAGGATCATACAGTGAAAATAACATATTGCATTATTGTTTTAGGAGTTAAACAGGAAGTGCTTCCATGGGCTGTCAGAAAGGCACCTATAAAGTAAAGGCCCAAAGGAAAACAACTAAGGCAGAAAAGTGTATTAGTCTCTTGTGTTGAATTTTAACCAGTGAGTTTAAAATTCTTGTGTTAGAAGAATTATCACATTTTTTTCTGAATTTGTTCCTATAAAATAATAGTGATACAACATATGTTGAATCCCTAGAAAATGTCTAGAATCTGGTAGATAAACATGCACATCTGGTAAAAACATTGTATAGTACTTGAAACAATTAGTAAGATTTCTAGAAAGAGAGGGGAAAAAGAGCAAGTAAGTAAAACAAACAGTGAGCAGTCAAGGTAACACAGGTAATGAGTAATCAGCAAAATACCCATCTTGATTCTTTCTCTGGTTCAATAATAGTGGTGCATATTCTTGGAATATGCCAGGACTGCAGGGGGCAGCTGATGCGATGAGTCATTCTTTCTGCAGTCAAAAGGTTCAACAATATTTTACATACTTGTTTTGGCACTCTAAAAGAAGACCCTTGGCAAATACTGTTGGATATATTCTTGTGTTAGCGACATGATGATTTGGAACATGATTAGAGAGTGAAGGAACCAGGGATGCTCTGATGGACCTCCTTAAGAAGTCTTGGCATGATAGATTTACTGCAAATGGAAAGATAAAAACAGAAGAAAATCACTTTAATGATTGTTGAATATTCACTTCACACTGAATTACTGAGATGAAGTTCATTAATGATAATAGCCATTAGGAAAATTAGATTGAAGCAGAAAGCAGAAGACTGAGGTGTGTTGTGCATGCAGGCTTCAATAATGAGTGACTGATACTACAGGGAATCACAAGAACATTTTCATTCAAACAGTTTAGAGTTTTTGTTCTTGTATGCTGACATAAGCATTCAGAAATCAGAATTTATTTGATACGGAAAATAGAGAATAGCATCTTATGTGTAACAGAAAAACATTATTGAGAGTTTTTCTTTCTTAGCTTGTTTCAGTATTCAACTGGCATGAAATTCACAGTGTTACCATCATGTATTTGTTATCAATATATATCGCTAGCTGTTTCAGACCAGTGAGAGAAAAAGAAAGCTGTATTTCGAACTGAGACTACATATAAATGAATGTTTAGAAAAATAAGGAGGTAGATGAAATATTTGCTGACAAATGTAAACAATAAAATCAAATGTTATTCAAAAAAAAGAAATTGTATAGAGAGTATAACAAAACCAACTCTGGCCAACTCTTCAGGAAACAGTTTTCAGGCTAGAAAATTTTGTTTGTAGTGTGTCATTGTCCTCATTGTGACCACCTCCCAAAAAAGGAACTTTCCATGACTTTCCAAATTATATGTATACTTATATCCACAGCGAATTTGAAAGGGATGCAGCCTGAAAGCAAATGTACTGTAAGTTGAATTAAAATTAGCACCCAGGTTTCCAGTTTTATATGGTTTTAAGGCCAAATACTGATATAAATATCACAGGGAAAATAGGATTTATACTACTCCATGTTCAGGAGATCTTTGCCTTCCTTGTTGTCAACTAAAATTAATATATTAATTGTACTATGAAGACAAAAGAAAGGAGTGGTTCTGCTCAACCAGTCTAACATTGTGAACACAACCATGTACTGTGACCAGTACAAAAGTATTAAGTAGTATTAATACTAGTATGTCAAGTTTTGGGTTAGTTATAATGGTTCCCAAATACAGCTTAGTGTTAGAAAAATGAGTGTATACAAAGCCTGAGAGAAATACAAATCTTAAAAAAATATAGATATAGTAGTTCAAAAAGGCCACATTTAGCCTTGCAGCAGAGCCCAGGGCCGCCGCTGATGATCTGTGGCACAGAGTTGGTTCTGCAGAACAGCTTCTGACTTACATGATGGTTGGAAGAGGCTCCCTTGGCCTTTGTTTTGCCCTTGCCTCCCACCGCTGTGGCACTGTTGCGGCGTGCCTGCTCATGGTCAAACTCCAAGTCTTCCAGGCGCTGAGTTAAAGCCAGTTTCTGCTGGATGGCCATACGTAAAAGAGAGTTCAGGGTTTTCTTTTCATCTTCAGCAGCAACCAGCTGCCTCTGCATATCATCCAGCTGGGTCACATATTCGTCGCACCTGAGCAAAAGAGAGGGGACGTGTGAAGGAAAGAAAAAAAAACAAAAGATAAACATTATTTCCAGCAGGTGGAGCAATTTGCCCTGAACTCCTGCTGCTGCTGCTGTAGTCACATGTTTTATCCATTACCCAGACAGCATTTTCCAGATGGGAGGTCTCCTAGCTCACTCACGCAAGTATTACATCAGACTGTTCCCACAATGCTTTGTGTCTCTCACAAAGAGACACAGACATAAAATAAGAAGTTTAGGTACTAAAGTTTTGAATTATTCTTTTCATAATTGGAAAAAGATGCTGAAAACAGGCAGAATTAGCAGGATATAAAGAAATATTGTTTCTTTTTTGGTACTTTGTAATTTTTCCTGTGACATATACAGTACAAATGGTTGTTGTGCATTATGGTGTGATGGCCACCAAGGTGCCACATGATTGACTTGTGTGTCAGGGAGTAAATGTAACCCAGTGATTATGTATAATCATACCTTGTAGCAAACATGGCTCGAAGAGAGGAGAACGTAGCAGCATCCTCTTTCAGAGCCTTGAGTTCATTGCGGAGCTTCGTTATTGTCTCAGTCACCATAGCCTTCTCGCTGTTATACTTACTCTTCAGGTTGGCCAGAGCAACCTCCGCTGTCTAAAAAGGGAATAAGATCTTATATAACTATTCATTCATTATTCATCCATGTCTTGCACTTTCGTTAAGTATAAATTCATTGGTTATTTTTACATAGCTGTGACTATTATCCCTTTCTGTTGTATTTGTCAGTTTGAGAAACAATGAACATCCTTCCTCTGAGAAACAACACACAGCGCCACACCCAACACACCACACACACACACCACACACAACACCACAACCACAACACACACACACACACAAACACACACACACACCACACACAAGTGGACATCAGACCTTCAATCCCTGAGCACCAGCTCTGAAGTGGCAAATACTTACCCATGTTGTGCTGACAGACTTAGCTTTGAGGTCTCTTCTCTGCAAGCATCTTTCTTTGTCCTTGTCTGCCACTGTGCCCAGCTCTAGATTGGCAAGTCTCTGACGTGACAGCTCTGTGGTGCGATCCACTGCCTGCTGCAGGTGGCGGATCTGGTCCCTGATGATGGCTACCAGGTTATAGACGTTCATGGGTTCTGGCCGCTGCTCTTGGGCAGGGGTAGGTGTGGTGCTGCGGGAATTTCCCTGTTCAGTCTCAATGATCAGCCCATTGGTGAGAAGTATGGAAGACTGGTGCTCCTCTTCATGCCCCCTTCTTACTGTGGCCTTGCCTTCCTTGTAGTAGTCAAGCATGACACGGTTAGGGGTCTCATTGTTGCACATACATACATGGTTGTAAAGATTGGCAAGCTCTTCACTGAAAGCTATGAGCTCGTCCTGGGCCACATTAAGGCTGCCGAGTGATTCTCCCGCAGCCTCGCTGACCAGACGCAGCTCCTTCTCCAGACGAGCCACCTCTGCTTGATCTGCTTGGCTAATCTTCTCCAGGGACGCCAACTTTGACCTCAACTCCTGGACGTCACTGTCCAGCCGCGCTCGCTCATGTTCATACTGGGTTCGACACTGCTCATACTGTGACCTCAGAGTCTTCAGCTCCTGCCTCAACTCTCCAGCTTCAGACACTGCCACCGTGTATTTACACTGCAGAATCTCAGGTCCATTAATGTCCAGCTCGTAGTAGTCTCCGTCATCATGGCTGTCCCTGTCCTTTTCACTGTCAAGGGCAGACTGGCGCTCCTTACTGGCCTGAAGTTTCCTCATTGCAGTGAGATTCTCAGTCAGCCTGTTGACCGTTTCCTTTTGCTCAGACACTGTCCCATAGGCCTGTTCCAGGTGCTTCTGGTTCTCCTGGAGAGAGTTGATCAGGGCCAATTTCTCCCGCTCCACCTAAACATTAACAAAAAAACAAACACATTATCAGTTAGTTTAAAAAACAAAATTTTTTAGCTGAAAGTTGAATGTACTTTGAATGTGTTGAAATCATGGGATCAAGCAACACAGTGCAGTAATTCAGCTACAAATAATGCCGATAGTCAAAGGACATATCATGGACTTCATACCTGCGCAAGCTGTTGTTTAAGTTTCTGGATCTCAGAGATGTTGAGCTCACTCAGCAGGTCGTCCACCAGACTCGGAGCTGGCTGGAAAGCCCCCCCTCTCTTGTTCACTGCCGCTCTGTAGTCCTCATCACCTTCACCTGTCTTGGTCAAGCCGTTTTCAAAGCCTCGGATTAGATCGTCGTTGTCAGGCTCGGTGATGGTGGAGGGATCATCGTGGAGTTTTAGGTTGTCGATAGAGATATTGAAAGAGCTGCTGTACACAGAGCCGCCAATGGTCATATAGTGGGAGAGCTCCTTGCGAAGAGTTGCCTTCTGCTCACGCTCTGTTTTAATCGTTTCTAAAGCCTCCGTCAGCTGTCGCTCGGCGATTTCTTTCAGACGCATGGCTTCCTCCAGCTGGCTGTGTAGGCACTGGGAGTCCTCCTCCACACGGCGGATCTCATGCTTTAGACCTTCAAATTCCACCTTAAAAGATGGTCAAAAATGTGAAAAGAAACTGTTAATTTAAAAATTTTAGTCAATTGACTTTTATTATGCCAAAGTGCCTAATATTGTCCAAAATTATCATAATATTGTCCAGTGAGCATACAACAAAAACTTTATATATTTTAAATATGTGGTTATTTTAAAACAACTAATAATGTAGTTAGTCATAAAAAGGTGAGTAAACAGGAAAAACATGGCTATTTTTCTATGATTTTTACCCAGTTCAAGACGTGTAACAAAGTGAGTATTGTGTTGTATAGTATTGTCTCACCTGGTTTTGTCTCAGCACTGAGACTTGTTTCTGAAGAGAGATGTTCTCCTCCTCCAGCTCGCTGTAGTCCTGCAGCAGACGAGCCTCCCGCACCTTGCACTCTCTCATATCATCACGTAGCTGACCTCGCTGCAGCTCTGCCAGCTCGCTATTCTGCACACAGGAGAAGAGTGGAAAAGCGATGACATGTTGTGGGAGGCTGCATGACAATAAACTCTAACTAAATAATAAATGCTCACCACCTTTGGGTAAAAAAATAAACACTTTAAAAAGATAACAATAATAATAACATTTAAAAAAAAACACATCCTACATCCTTGCAAGTGTCTGGCCAAGGGAAATTAAGATCAGCAGGTTTCACATACCACTGGGGCAAGACTTTAGCAGGCGGCTATAATGACGGAAGGAAGACATGGTCCACTTACCAGTCCATGTGACAGAGAGCCCTGGCGGAGGACATCCTTTGTGTCACTCACATTAGACCATTACATCATCTTTCCTGCTGGTTTCACAGCAGTTCTCCACAGCATGCACAATACTACTCTCTCACAACTCACCCTGACAACTAGTGATGTTCTGGTCTCCAAGGCAGTCTAATCTTCAGATATCTTTGCCAACCTTCCCTTTCATACTATTGATTCTTACAGATAAATACCATTTCAAAACACATAGGCTATTTGATACAAAGTTAATGGCTCCTATTTACAGCAGTGAGAAAAACGTATCCCAATTTGTTTACAAAAAATTTACATTTAATTCAGAAGAAATATTTCCAGTTTGACAACACAAAAGGCTAGTATAAAAGCACACCCCAGACGTAACGGTTGGTCTGTGTGTCAACACCGTCCAGGGAACAATTTCAGATTAACATATTAGAAGTACACAAAAGAAATATAAACTCTGATAGATCCAGTTTTCGACAACACATACAGTACTGACTTAATCAAGACAGTGTTTTATAGTTTGACAGGTTATGAGATTTATTTTCTATTCTTTACAAGTTAAGACCATCTTGATTGAAATAAGATTTTATTTAAAATGAGCACAAAATTAATATTGTAAATCTGCTTTTTGATATTTGTAAAATTAAACGATTACCTCTCTCATCTCCAGGGCAATGGACGACAGGCGATCGTTTTCAGCTTGTACACTGGTGAGGGAGGCTTTGGCCTGTCGGAGCTCATTCTGCAAGTCTAGGACCTTCTGCTGGTAGACAGCCTCCTTGCTGGCAGACTCCAGGATCAGTGACTCTTCCCTGCTTTCCCCATCTGCTGCTACCTTCCTGTGGGCCGAGTAGGCTTGTCCAAAGGCCTTAGGACAGAGAGAAAGAATGAACATCAGGAGAAACTACATTTATAAAGGATTAATAGCCGGCCTGTTTTAAGACGCACACACAACCAAAAGTATAGCCACAATAACCACAGAGTGTTTATTTGAAAATACCAAGGGTCTAACACTGAATGTATTACTGGCTGTCTGTTTGCCTTTTGTATTACAGAAGACCCTTCACTCACAAGTAATGTTGCTGCTGCATTTTGGTTTTATGTCATGAGGTTCAAATTGCAGAGCATGCAATGAGATTATTGCAGGCAAGCACCAATTAATTACATTTAAACTGCATGTATTTGAATTTGTCATGGTCACATCATGACAAGCTGGAGCCAGCTGGAGGGTGCAGTTGTCCAATCCTCGAGGGAACAACAACCTCTCATTCAATTTGATCTGTCTTGGAAATCTGAGTTAAGACCACCACTTACAGGTTAACATTGAAAATATCAATGTATTAAAATTCAATAAAAAGTGCTGCAGACATTTATGCCTGATTTGCCACTGCAGTAGGCATTTGATTTAGTCGTGTTAGCAAAAGGCAGCAATTACTGAGTAAGCATTTAATTCTGGACTCATTTAACTTAAAAAACATCAACTTTATGCACTAATTAGTTGTTGTTTTTAACTGACCCCAATTATGTAAATGCCCCATTTGTTTAGACGGTGGGGGCAAAAGTCCTACATTTCCTATAGTGACCCAACCTTTACCATTTGATTTTTTTTTTTTTTTTTTTTTTTTTAAATTGTACACACCATGGGTATAAGCACTCCCTTACATATTAATTCAGGGCAAAAACACATGTACTAAAAGTTATTTTTTTTATTTTACTAAACCTAATCACATATTGTGATCATCACTTACTTCTTTAATCAATTGCCATCCTACTAAGGCACAATTTCTAAAAACATGACTGCATTTTATTGAAAACAAAACAAGAAATGGCTTTGAAATTTGTCTGGAAAGCTGCTGCATTTTGGGCATGTTCAGTCACTTTGGACCACAATAACCACATAAAAACGTCACAAATGCTTGGGGAACTGGTGACACATTGAAAAGCTTATACTATCTGGTCCAATAAATTCCTTTCCAGAGCGGAGAAGTGGGCAAGGCAGGGTCTAATGGAGGTGATCCTAGTGGGGTTGTGAATGCAATATTGGATGGATACCAAGAAAGGTGTACAGGCGTAAGTTAACAGTACTGACAGAATCAGAACAATAGTTTAAATAGGTCAAACAGGTCAACATGATTCCCACAGCCATCTGACTTATAGAGGCTTGTAGACATCCAGCCAAAAAGCAGGGACGCTGAGCCAAACTGGTGATGCAACAACTACTGTCTAAGAAAGTCCCGAAACCCACCACAGAGCTGTAGTTCTCCTTCCCACCAGAATCTAACCCCTCATTTCTTCCTCAACAGTTTCCAGTCAAACAAATAGATATGTGTGACAAGCAGTGGTCAGTCATAGTGGGATTCGATCTGTAGCCTAAAGCACAGTGGACGCTGATGGAGGATTCTTTGTCCTACATCTGTGACATGCTCTAAAAAGAGAAGCGATAGTCAGAATCACGACATACCAAATGACTACAACAATGAGTCACTTAGTGACTGGACTGTGATCTATGCCATGACTACTGTAACGTAGACAAAAATCTCCATCAACACACACATCTGAGAATAAGTAATTGAAACTCCTACAGCGAGGACTCAAGCAAGTCTGGAGGTGTAATTTATTATTAGAAAACAGCTGTAACAATAAGTCAATCTGTCAATTAAATGCCAAACATTCCCTGGTTGCAGCTTCTTCATGTTAAGGATTTGATGTCTTTTTGTCATACATGACAGTACAGGATATTTAAGGTTTCGACTGTTGGTTGAGTAGAACAAGCAACCTGAATACGACCACTGGCTGTTGGAATTTATAAGGCATTTTTCTCTATTTTGAGTCATTTCATAGATCAAAACATAAAAAACACGCTGAATAATAAGCCTACTAATAAAAAATAATCATTAGTTGCAGCCCTTATTGAAAAATGCACTCTATCAATATGAATTTAGTAATGTGTAGTAAGGTTTGTGATTAAATATGGCCCCTTTTTTTAACAGCACAAGACACTGACTTCTATCTGAGTGCATTAACTCGTTTACTATTTTGAGCGGTATTATATACAATATTATACATTTGTGGCTTTCTGGCTAACAGTGAAACACCACACAATAAAAAACATATCCAAATTCACTTAATTATTAAAGAGTGAGCGATGGGGCATAGTCAATAACAAGTTGCGACCACAACTGCTGAATGTTAGAGTGAATGTGGAAGTGCCTTACTGTAGGATGCAGTTCCTCTAAAGGGTTGTTAAACTGGTTGCAAGACTGAGTATAATGAATAGAAGGGAAAACCCTAACTTTTCCCTTAAAATAGTCTGGGGCATTTCAAAAAACATTGGAACATTGGTAAAATGCATGTTTTGTGCAGTGTTTGCTTGACTGACAGGTGTCTGAATGCGTCTCTCACATTCAGCTGTGGTGGTCGCTGCTTGCCCTTGCTCTTGCTCCTCATTCTCTAATTTTGCAAATGCTGGCTCCAATGACAATAAATGACATCAATGGGTGATGTGACAAGCAACCATGTTCATACTAAGAAAAAAACTCTGTTGGAGTCATAATGAATGTGAAAAGACAAAGTCATAACAGGGCTCCTTGGTTCTGGAATGCCCTGCCAGAAGCCATTAGACCGAGTCTATTGAGGCTCTTACCTGTTCTGGACTGATTTCCTGGGTTTAGATTGTGTTTAAATTTGCTTCTATTTTTTATCTTGTTTTATTCCCACAACATCTATGCACATGTATGTCTTTATGCTTACACATACAGTATGTCTGTCTTTCTGAAGCACTTTAGTGCGAAATATGTTTGCATTTTAAAGTGCTATATAAATTAAATAAACTTGATATTAGTTCGGTAAAACCAGTCTTGGGCAGCTGAATATGATGATTTTGACAGATCAATTGGAATATGATGATTTTGACAGCTCAATTAAGATGTGAAGCACTGTCTCTTTTGACTGCATGCTTTACTGAGCCAAGCCCAGTAACAAATCCCAAGAAGTTGTAGGAAAAATTCAGGGAAACCATAGTTAATCACTGTAGTTGTGGGTTACAAATGTCTCTCCAAAAAGCAGGGTAATTAATAAGGCCATCTGGACAGGGGAGTTTTAATAATACCATGGAGGGATATTATCTTTCTCAAGATTTACTTTTAACTGATGAACAAGTCTGAAAAAGTGTCTTTTCTACAACAGACTGACCCTTCCTGTTACTTTACCCAATAAACTAAGAGCAGGTTGGCCACATATGCATCTAAATTTAACATACTGCTCATGAAGCAGATGTCTGATTTGTAGGCGTCAACCTTACATACCAAAAAGAGCAAGTACGGGCAAGTTTTCAAAAAGTAGGTAATGTAAATGTATGGTTCTGATTACAGACTGTGTGGGTCTGAGTGACACGTTCAAATCCGTTGGTAAACAGCTGACCGTTGCTGCACCAAAATCTTAACGTGCTGATAACATAATTAGCTTGTTTAAATGCCATGTGTTCACATACCGATACAATTAACATTCGGTTAACGTTACAACCACCCTCGGGTGTCTGGCTGCGTGGCCATGACCTCCGTTTACCTCCTTCAGCTGATCCAGCTCCTGTCGGACCGTCTCGTACTCTGTCTCCAACTCGTCAAATCGCTGCTTGAGCTGTTGTTTCTCCTCCAGCACCGCCAGCCCATACTCAGCCGCCTGGATTTTCTCATGGGTGGTCTCACGGAGCTCCCTGGTAAGACGGTCGACCTCGACTTGAAGCCACTGCGGCCCGGCCTCCGTCACCAGTACCGCTTCGGGATATTCCTGCTCCTCCATAGATATCTTGCTGAGCCGCAGACTCCCAACTGTAACGGGACCCAGCCCTGGCTAGCAGGGGCAGTGCAGAAAACCACCAAATCCAAAAATCACTGCCGTCTTTGTTTGAACCGCATAGTTGGGATTTAAACGGCATTAAGTTCCCTCTGCCTTTTCCCGCCGCAAACGTCAACGATGCTGAACCTAGACGATACTTTTGTCATTCTCGAGGAGTTTCTTCCACCTCTCCGTGAAGCTGACAGAGGAAACTTCAGTTTAGATCATCGATTGGAAAAAGCTACTCCTGCACCACATTCAAATCGGTATGAGTCGGAAGGGAAATGTAGTTTTGAGGGTAATGTCAGTATCTCAACGACTACGTACTGCAGCTGCTTCTTCACACCAGTTACCAGAATGCATTGCGTGGGTTGTACGTGATGCACTAATTTACCGGAGATTTCAATACAGCACTGCCATCTAGAGACTTTATAATGAAACTACATCAGACCCACGAGACAAAGTACATTACATTTATTAAAGGCACAATTTGTGATAATGTAGCGGGAAAAGAAACGATTTTTTATAATTAATTAACTGTCGAATATTTTCGGATAAACTGTTAATAATTGTGTGGTCTATGAAATGACGGGTCACTTTTTGTCTTTTTGAACCCAATAAATAGTTCATTTAAAATGTACATAAATGCATAAAAGCAAGCTGGAACCATAGGTGGACCAAATAGGTAGCAGTTTTGCTTACCTACACGTACTGACATGATTTAACATATATACAGTAGGCTATATTAATGTGTATATTTTCTTTGTTTACATCATTGATCTCTGTAAAATGTGTACAGGCATTACTGATGCAATCCCAAAGAAACATGTTTTTTCATCTAGATGTCAAACTCTTTCATTAGGCTACGTGATTGAACAATTGTCATTTATAGCCTCGAACCACCCTGCACTTTTAAAAGCGTCAAGACCGACTGTAAGCGTTACAACATAACGTTACAAAACATATTCATGCAAATGTGAAAGTAAAACATTCTCATCTGGGACTTTCCTTCTGTCTTTGCACATTACTTGGCCGAATAGTTGACCGAATTCAGGAAGTCACATTGGTGTTTGATGATTCTGTTGTTGCTACACCTGCCTGGAGAATTCACCTGCAGTTGAACATAAATTGTGTGTATACCTGCGTTCCTGCTGGTTCTCAGGGTCTTTCACCATGTGGTAATGTTATTCCATTCAAACTATATAGGCCTATATTATATATCTTTCTGTCTCTAGCAATAGACCACTTAGTATTCATCTATCAAGCTATTTGTGTTGCTCTGTCTCTACCAAGATATCATGATAATGTCTCTTTTTCAGGAATATGGAAGTGGACGTTTACCAACACTGTATGTACATTATAAGGGTGGCACACAATACAATTATTTAGAAGATCTTTCTTAATTTTAATCTATGCTTCTGAACATTTCAGACAAATATTACCATTTTTATTCGATCTGCTTCGGCCTGGGATGTGGAACAGCACTCTACAGGCCCTTTTATTGTAAGTAGAAATAAAGTATAATTTAAGTTCTAAAATGCTACATAATTTAAATCAGGGCTTCTCAGAGTCCGGAGCGTGGTCAATGCCATTTTCAAAGCTCCATACAGATAACGTTCGCTGCAATAGATTATAATGGCGATCCCAAAGCACGGCTGTGTTATGTTCAACGGCCGAAAGGAGCCGCACTTCCTCTGAGACAACAGCGTTCTGTTTGCCCTTGGTTTCACACTGACAGGCTGGAGGTTGAAGGGACGGGTTTGGGAGAGGAGAGTCAGATAGGGAGGGGGTTTATTTTGTGTGGTGTTTAAAATGTTCTAAATAAAAAACAAAAATGTAAATAGGATAAATAGGTTTTATCTCATTTTTACAACTGAAATAATTTTTTCTTCAAAACAAATTGAAAGTAGGCTACCTGAAAAGGTGGTGATACATGGTACAAATGTTTACCAGGAAACCTGAGTACTCAACTTGAATGTGTGTTGCTTAAAAGCTATAAATGAGTTGATTAATTGTTAGGCTATTATGTTATTGACACTTGTTATTGTCTAACCTTTTTTGTGTTGCATTTCCAGCACTCATCATTCCATTAGTTCTTGGTGTGTTTTTCACCATAGTGTTTGAAGTTGTGGGCCTTCTAACTGGTAAGCTTGACTTTGTTTAAAAAAACACATTACTTATTGTTGTTGTTTATTACCAGAAGGTGATCTTTTGAAACAATTCCACAATTCCAAATGTTGGACAACAATGGCAATACCAATGCTCATTTTCTTATGTTTCCTGTGAGATCTGCCAGCCCATACTAGAAGATGTGAAGGCCCTCCCTATGTCAGAAGAGGTACAGTAATGTATTGTTAATTTACATATTATAACAATTAATATGTATCCATCACTAACAAATGCGTTCAAAAGAGTTTTCATTATTTGTTTCATTATTATCTAATGGCCTGTAGCTAATTCATAGTATTAAAGTAATAAAAAAAAGTGAATTATCACTAATTACTTAATAGAGTGAGTCATAATATTGCTGGCAATTTCCATCGATACATACTATATGATAAAGCAATGGCATCTGCTTGTAATTAGGAATCACATTCAGACCTGTTCTTTATCAATAAAAAACTAACATTATTTTTAAACTCTCTTTAGATGTTTACTGGGGATTTGGTTTTGCACTTTTCGTGGCCATCCTGAACCTAAACTCATATCATGGTAAAGCCGCGTCGCTTTTCTTAGTATGGCAAAATATTATTTCTGTGGTTACATGTTGTGATTTATTCCAGCGTACACACTGTCTTATGGATGTGGAATCATAGTGTTTGCTATTCGAGGAGCAAAACGGAAATACAGCTCTCTAAAGTAGGTGGTCTTACAAAGCTGATTGAATTTTTACACATTGTTTTGATAGATTGACAGCCTTTGTAGCTTCATCACATAATGCTGTGTCTTCAAATGTCTTTGAAAGTTGAAGTGATGGTAATTGTATGATCTTTTGAACAGGACGCTGAGAAAGAGAAAGTGCAGACGGTGGTAGAAGGAGTTTACGACTACATGGTCAAAGAACAGAGTTGAGTTTGACTAAATAGTCATTAAATTAACTTTGGACTTTCTACCAGGAAGTCATGCGCATCTCCACAGAAACAGTTTTATGATTACATCTTTTAAGGTCAAAATGTTTATGAACAATCTCAGGGATGTATGATAAAGAAGTAATAATGTCTGAAACAAAATATACAGATATGTGCTGCAAAAATTGTAATTATATTTCCATTAATAATGGCTTTGTATCGCTTACTTAGACACTGCTTGAATTAAAAGTTCAACTACAGGTTCCTGTATACTGCTTGAACTACACATGTCAACACAAATATACTTACAAGGGAATAGAAAAAACTATTGTAAACGCTCAAAGTCAAATGCAGTGGGCTTTATTACATGAAAGTCAGGGACATACAAAATTTCAAGTAACAAAGAAAGTGATGTTTCTTGGGTTTACAAGTCAGATGTAACTCTACCTTCATAGTCACAGCTAGCCATTTTCTTCATCAGCACTTAAAGGGCCTTCAGCCCTCCACCTTATGTAAAAAAGATGACACTGACTAAATAATGATTATCTCCACCCTGCTGGTATGGTCCAATTGTAGCAAATGAACATTGAGGTGAGTAGGTTGATAACTTTAAAATCAATGACAACAAAATACAGTGCTGAAAAGAAATTTTGCTTTTAAACCACATGAGTTTTAATTATTTGAGGATGTGATTTGTGGTTCTGAGTGACTGCTCTTAATGACCTACCTACATTTGTTTGATTTTTTTTCTCCACTACTTTCTACAAACAACAACTCAGTTACCATGTTTCTGACATTACTGTCATGATAAACTACTTTAAAACTATGCCCCACCCAAGAGCTACATAAGAACAATATAAAACCATTTTAAGTTGAAGTTCATCAAAGATCATTTAAAAAAAACACATGAGAGCATTACTGAGCACTCCTGTTGAACATGTAATAATTAATTGTTTTGTATTGTGAGCATCCATCATCTACAAAGTCAGTTATGGCCACATTTTGAATACTGAACTATACGACAAAGCTAAGTTTAGGAGTGAGGATATGAGTGTTTGAATTTGTGTATCTCTGTTCTTTTCTGTGACGTGATAGATGCATGAAAGAAAGGTAAATGTGGAACTCTACTTCAAAGTGTACAGCACAAAATCACATTACTTCAGTACACACTTAGGGGCATTCACAGTGAAGGAATTTAAAGAGCAGGGTGTCATATGAATCAAAAACATACTTGACTATTAATCGTCATCTGCAGGGGTGTGATCAGATAGGTGGGTAGGGCAGAGAGAAAGTTACTTGGCGTTGGTAGAGCTGCTGAGCATTTTGCGGACAGCCTGGGTGATGGCTTCACGGTCAATGCCATAGATCTTGAGTAGCTCGTGTGGTTTGCCACTGCGGGGGATGTGAGACACAGCCAGGCGATGCAGATTGAAGCCAGACTCATTGACCATTGCCGAGGACACTGCCTCCCCAAGGCCACCTGTGGAACAGCAATTCATCACATGAGAGATGTAGAAGGAAAACACATTGCCTCAAATGCTTTGGAGCATCATTGGCAGCAAAAAATGAGGCTGTGTATGAGCAAAATATACAAAATATACATCACATGTCTACAGAAATAGAGAGGACAAGACAATATTAAAAACAAGCTAAATCTAAACATCTCTTCTTGACTACTATGCAACATCTGGTCCAGATTATCACACTGATGCCAATAACCCTTTGTCTAGTCAAGTCCATGTCTTCACCCATCCCCTTTCTCTTAACAGACACAGGGCATGGCTGTCTGTGCTATCTAGGTCACACAGAGCCCCATGGGCACATGTTCAGTTAAGGAAATCTGACAGCACTCTGCCTCTCTGCTGGCTTTTGCACTTACAAAACTGACACACCGCAATACCAATGCATCGCCTGCAATAAGGGCACACACACAGTCAGCCTCCCCTCAGCCAATAAGCAAATGCCACCACATGGCGTCTCTGTCGCTGAACCAATGGAAACATGCTACCACAACACATCCGAGGATACAGACCAATGACCAGGCCTCAGCTGCATAATGCTGACGAACCTGTAGTGGTGGTGGTGGTGGTAGTCATACAATATGCAGAAGCTCCACAGTATAATAAACTTTCATGGAAACCAACCTTCACAGTAGTGGTCTTCCACAGTGAGGATTCGTCCCCTGGTGGCACGTGTGTGGTCCATGATGGTTTTGACATCCAGTGGTTTGATTGTGAAGGGGTCAATAACCCTGACAGAGATCCTCTCTGGAAATTTTGTTGAGGGATATGACATATCATGTAATACTGTTAATGACATGCAAGTGAGACATGCAATTCGTATAGTGGTTCTAAGGCCAGGATCTCTTTAGGTTTTAATCAGTAACTGACTATTAATAACACAACAATGCATGTATAAAACAGCACAGTGACAAAGTTAAAATCCCAAATGTATGTACTTCCACTGCAAGAAAGCACCATCATTGCATGCAATAGCAGTAAAAAAAATATAATATTCTGGGCTAATTCTGATAAACAATGAATTATTGTCAAATATGGTCATACTATAATTGATTAAAAAGTGTGTACATCTGTTTGATATGTCAGACGTGATCTGGTATACAGTATATCAGATCTTCTTATAATCAAAATAAGTATTTCATGTACTGTACCTTTCTTTAAATGTTCAGCTGCGGCCAGGGCCTCATGCAAAGTCACTCCAGCTGCCACCACAGTCACCTGGTCCTCCTTGGTCTGGTACACCACCTGTCAAAGAGAAAGGTATTATCTTCTGTTTCATGTTCAGTGTTGGCTGTGCTGGGTGTGTTGATTTTGTAGCGATAGTTTTTTTTTTATTTTCATAATTATCATAACAGCTATTTGAGGACAAAGACAGTCTCACCTTAGCCTGTCCAACATGGAAGTCCTCGCTGCTGTTATAGATAATGGCACTGTCTTGGCGGCTGGTTCGGATGTAGCAAACACCCTTTTGAAGGGAAACGATGGTCAGCTCTGGGACATTTTTGATGACAAATAGGCTGTTTTGCCAATAAATAAATGTGCCATAGATACTGTAGGGGAGCAAGAACACTGCATTTAGGTTGTATGTACCTTTGTGGTTGCAGCCAGTTCCACAGCCTTCTCTGTAGACACACCGTCACAGGGATAGAAAATAGTTGATGTGGGAAGGGCCCTAAACATAGCCACGTCCTCTAGACCCATCACAGAGGGGCCTTCTTCTCCTGTAATGTGTACATTTATAGTTGATTTCATATGTCCAACATTCAGTAGGTCCTTGAAAGTTATTAACAGGTCAGGTGAGCTGATGCATGCAGATCCAGAGAAATAAAGCCAGGCTTTGCATGCAGTATACCTGCACTAACAGAGGGACACCTGGTTCCCTGTTGACAGCTTCCAGGGCAGACAGGAAGGGAGAAAAGGGGAGGGTTGAGTACTAGCTGTAAGGCCAAATAAGTTAAATACAGCAAGGAAAACACAGGATTAGAGGGAAAGTGAGAAATTATTGAAACTAATGTACACTCACAAACACAGATCATTGTTTTAAACATTTACCACCATTAGGGAGACAATGTGGTCTGATGCAATGGGTGTCTGGCTTCAGTGTGAGGGGGATAAAGGTGTTATTTTGTGAAGGTGTGAGTGAGGTAGGGGTGTGAGAGGGGTTGTGGTGTGCCTGGCTCATCAGCATCAGTTTACTAACCGGTGGACAGACCACAGTGGGAGCCACACAGGTTGATGTTGCTTTCTGAGATGGCTGCCATGCGGAGCTGGTCGTAGGCACGGGTGAAAAAGGAAGCAAGAGTGCTAGCAAACACAACGTTCCTCTCACGGGCAGCACATCCCATGGCAACACTGACCTGGGAAAGGAATGTATTATATCTTAGTACCTATACTAAGCACAAGAAATTCCTCAGGTCACATGTGCTTGGTCCTCAAAAGATCACCCAGAGGGTCAACTATCTGGAACATAAACCATATTTGAAAGCCTCTTTGAACAGAAAACCATGTTAAGTCAAGATTCAATGATAGAGTTTCCTCCAAAGCTCTGGAGCTTATTTTCCCATATGTGTAGACTCACCGGCATACCTCTTCTTCCAAATAATTTCCTTGGTCCTGTCTCCAAAACTCTCCCCAATCCCACAACTTCTTTTCTTGCTTTGTCAAAAGCAACAACTAAACATCCATGAAAGTGCAATTGTGATGTGTTGTTAAGTTCTTAGAGATACAATCAAAGAAAGAAAACCACTTCTTTAAGGGCATTTAAGCTAGCAGTTGTTTCATCCAAACCTAGACAAGGATGCCATTGATAATACTATAAAAGTACATTTATCTGTGTCTTTAACAAATCAAGTGTTTTAATAATTTAAATGCAATGGGTTTTCATCTCATTTATAAAAGCCACAGATGTTTTGCCATTCAGTGTTTCTCATGCATTCAGCCAGATGGTCCCACCCTCTGCGCTGATTAATATTTTACTTCTGACTACACTTGTCATGACTGCTTATCATCACACACGCCTAACCTACATTGGAGGTGGCTGCTGCTGGAGCCATGACAGCACAAGGAATTAATCTCTGATCGCCTCTCTCCAAATTATTAATTTAATATCAGATGAAATAATGACATAGGCAGAAGAAGGGGATGTCAGCAGCAGCCACATTGGCCATAAGAAGGCCAAATGGGTCTGTCTTTGCCCATCCTTACATTATGGATGGACAAGTCATGTATTATTAAATAACACAGGCAAAGACTCACAGATGTGAGCTATAAGGCCCTACTCATATCCAATTAAAGCTAAATAAGAGCAGTTAACTCAGCAAAATAATGCTAATGAGTGTTAAAAAATAAAAGACCAGAGCATTAGACCAAACATACCATACACCAAAGATGGCTTTGTTGAATAAAATAATGGCTATGTTAATAATAATTTACTTCTTGAAAAATATCTTTGTGAAGTATTCTTAATTCTGTAGATTCATGAGGGATCATACCATGTTCTGCTGAGCGATGTAGCACTCCACAAAGCGGTTGGGATGCTCATTTTTGAAGATCTCAGAGTAGGTGAGGTTGTTGGTGTCTCCATCAAGGGCCACCACACGTTCATTGTAGCGGCCTAACTTGGCCAATGCCATCCCATACGCCTTCCGTGTGGCAATCTATAAAGATGGGATACCAAACAAAACAATCATTGACTAAGATTGTTGGCTAATCTTCATAAAGAATTTAATAGTTTTCCGCTCTGGTTTTATGAAACACTATGTGAACATACTAAATGGAGATGACAAACCTTTTCACCAGTCTTGTAACTGGGTGCGCTTGGCATCCTGATGTTCCTCAGGCTGACTGGTGGGGAGTCCTCGATGGGAACAGGAGGGTACAGGTGCTTGCTGCTGTTCATGATGCGGCTCTGCAGATCCTTCATAACCATCTCGGCCATGTCTTTGGGCAGAGGTTTGGCATGCCACCCCAGCTTATCCTCTGCAGCTGAAACCACATACATACAGCATCACATTGTTAGATTTAAACACGGTTTGGTGAAAGGGTGACACACTTAGGCTTGTTACGCAATATTCACAAGAGTGAAAGCAATGCATTTGCAGATGAGGAGTGGACAGTGAGAGTTACCTGGAATGCCTTTGCCCTTAATGGTTTTAGCAATGATGGCAGTGGGCTGATGACGTGGTTGGCTCAGAGCCTTGCAAAGTTCCTCCACACTGTGTCCATCCACAATGATGGCGTGCCATCTACACACACATACACACACACACACACACACACACACACACACACACACACACACACACACAGATAATGTGTTGAGCTACTTGTATTATCACCACATTCATCATAATTTTCCAACACAGGATATGCAGTACATTGACACAATCAGCGTTGATTGCAATATGAAATTTCACTTTTATGCATTGTTACCCAAAAGCTTCACATCGTTTTTGATATTTCTCTACGTGATGCTGCAGGGGTGCCGAATCACTTTGGCCCAGACGGTTGATGTCCATGATGGCCACCAGGTTGTCAAGCTGGTAGTAGGAGGCAAACGACATGGCCTCCCAAACAGCACCCTCTGACATCTCACCATCCCCCATCAGGCAGAACACACGGTAACTGAGTTGGAGAACAATGGGAGATTATGCAATTGCACATGTGTGTGTGTGTGTGTGTGTGTGTGTGTGTGTGTGTGTGTGTGTGTGTGTGTGTGTGTGTTGTGTGTGTGTGTTTGTGTGTGTGTATTTGTGTGCGTGGTGTTTGTTCAGATGAGTGTGGGAAGTGCAAATCTCACATAAATGTTCTCTGACACTTTTCGAGTCTGATTGATTCTTTTCCCATTAGTTAGGTGGGTAACCAGCTGTCATTTGATAAAAGCTTATAGGCCCGTTAAGGTGTGACTGCTGGGTTTCACACCTGCCTCTGAAACATATCTCCCATATGAATCCCACAGAGTATTTAAATTGTACAAATTATTAATATTATTATTTCATAAAGAAATCGGTAATAAAAGTAAAGTGTGTCATATGGGTCAAATATTATCAGATGGCTCAACCTTTTACTCTACATACACTAGAGGTTGCATTCAATGTTTTTTCTTGCCACCATTACAAAAGATAAAAAAATGAGAAAACATTTATTCAGTTTGTGATTCTGAGATTAAATCAGCTTGGATGGTAAAAAATAAGTGAGATATGGCTCTTGGGCCTGTGATTATCAGAGCAGAAGAATCGTGAGAGCAGAGCATATAGCTGCAGCACACGCCCACAAAATTAGAAAATCCTTATCATTGAACATTTGAAAGAATTATGATGCAAAGAAAACCTCAAAATGTTTATACCATCAAAATAAGATGTTGAGTCAGTGTTCATTTACACAAGGCAAGGGCTTTTTAAATGTGTGCAAGAAATCTAAAATGCAAATAAACAAGAAAAACTAGATGCATGTAAAGTAACTAAAATGGTCAATCCAGAGTAATTTCTTTCTTGTGTGTGTGTGTGTGTGTGTGTGTGTGTGTGTGCATGCATGCCCACATGTATGAAAGATTACCTGGACTTGTCAAAGTATTTCCCAGTGTAAGCCATTCCACAGGCCACACCAAGACCCTGCCCCAAGGAGCCAGTGGCTACATCCACAATTTGCTGCTTCTGGAATGCACACAACACACACAGACACAGACTTTAAAAAAAGCTGGTAGACTGTCTAATTGTGCTCCATCAGATAATTCCTAAGGTGTGGTAAAGTAAGTGCCAGCTTACAGGGGCTGGGTGGCCCTCTAGGGAAGAGTCAACCTGGCACAAACTGAGCAGTTCGCTGTCCTTTAGGAAGCCTGTTTCAACCCACATGGAGTACAGGGCCGGAGCAGCATGACCCTGTGGATTAAAAATCATTCACAATTGTTATCTTTTGTCAAACAACAGTGAAGTAATTTAAGGAAAAGAGTAAAAATCTGTAAAGCATTTAGACACCTGTTCAGATCGGGAAGACTCTCACCTTAGACAGGATGAAGCGGTCACTGTTGAAGTTCCTTGGGTCTTCAGGGCGGTACTTCATGGTGTAGAAGTAAAGCACAGACATGATTTCTGCCACACTGCAGCATGATGTGGGATGTCTGTACGACAGAGGAGACGGTGCTGTTACCCAGAGTTGTGACTATAGATGCAGCCCAGGTAATCAAGTTGTGAGATTAGGTGGGTGGGTTTCTTTGGAATCAGTGACTAAAGAAAAGCAAAGTGCAGTTAATAGACCAAATAACTGTTTTTATTTTAAGATGTCTCAGCCTTGGACAACCCCAACTAGTAGCATGTTGAACCAGTAACTATATTGGAAATTAATTAAATACACTGTATAAAGACCATTTGTAGTGTTAATAGAGCAAAAGACAGACCCTTAGGGACAGCATGCTGTTTACTTCATTTAAAGGCCCTTGAACAGATTAGATAGAGAACTGGTTGTAAATGCAATCATACTATCAACATTAGATTGTTTTGCTTATGCTAACAATCATTGCAAAGAGCCATTTTATTAAACCCCCCACCAACCCTTAATTACCAAATGCTCCATCCAGTGCTAGTAGTGTAAGTATTTTGGCATGTTAATATCAATGGCTGGTTATCGGCCTTTCCCAGATTTAAAAGTGTAGTATTTCACTCAATAACGGGCCAATATAACACACTCATTTAAATAGCCATTAGTCATCAATACTTTTGTGGCTTAAACAATTTTGTCAAATATTATTCAGTGTTTCTCTTTGTTCCCATCAGTTAGACAGTGCAGAACTGTGGAGTGCGGAGTTGGGCTCCAACATGATAACACATTTGATTCTTCAAATATGCAGACAATGTTGGGTTTCAAGTAGCTGTGTAAACCGTGAGAATTGCAACAGCAATCAATAACGTGTGTAGCAATAAGATAACATGATATGCACAATTTCAGTTTGTCAATAACACTTCTAAAGCCCTTTTCTTGCCGCAACCATGTAATACTCAAGTCTATCTGCAACATACAATCTACCCAGCATTGCACATGGTAGTCTAATAGGGGAATATTACATTTTCAATGTCAGAAATTAGATAAAATATTCAGCCTGCAAGCAAAGTAGATATAAGATTTTGAAATTTTTGAAAAAGGCCGAATAACTTTTTGAAAATTAAAATCCAAACATCTAAAGTTCAAGTCAGCTGTGAGGTGTCTTACAGTTGTGTTTGTTATAATCTTTACTCAAAATGATAAATTCATGCTTTGACATTTCTGCAACATAATGTATATTTTATTTAGCAAAATGTTTTATAAAGCATAATTGTATAGAAATTGTGTAATATAGAAATTGTGTAATGTACATAGAGATATTTTGAAAGAGATTTTGTGTCAATAATTGAATTCATAAGAGATTGAGAGATTCAAATTGTTCTGCGAGTGGCTCAGAAGAGGAGAACAAAGGCAGGACATGCTGTTCCTTTGGCCCTTCACTTGCATGTATGTGTGTGCATCTGCATGTGTCTAGTTCAGTAGATGTGACTGTTGGTGCTCAGCTATGCATGCTGCAAAGAAATATAAAGTGTGAAAAATGGTCTGCACACACATTTCGCATGTTTGCATTGCATTCACAGTATTAAAGCTCACCCGCTGCCAGCTGCAGTTGTTGCCTTGATCGAGTTGATTCGGAGGCGATTGGCAATGTTCCTCAGCGCCTGCACTGTCTGCTGGTCAGGTTTGTGGTAATCCTCCATGAAGGCAAAATGTCAAGTTCCTCAGCACCAGAAAAGTGGACTAACTACAATCCTCTGTTGAGCTTGTGTGTTCTGTATGTGAGTGTGCGAGAGTGAGGGTTGGCAAAGAACAGCACCTGTGTGTGTGTGTGTGTGTTTTTGTGTGATTGTGAGAGAGAGAACAAGAGAGTCAGAGAGAAAGAGAGAGAGAATGGAAGAGAAGCTAGATTTATCCTGTCAGGCATGCAGACACATAGATGCACAAGGACACACTGCACACAGACACACACAGACACACAGACACACACACACACATACACACACACACACACACACAGTTGGGAAGGCAAGAAGGCGGGGAAATCCAGTGATGTGAGCTGGGTGTTACTGCTAAAATCAAATGGCCCTCATTCATTGGCTACTGTGTGACTGGGATGCTGGAGGTGTGTCACAGCTAGATGTGCATTATGTGTGTGTGTGTGTGTGTTGTGTGTGTGTGTGTGTGTGTGTGTGTGTGTGTGTGTGTGTGTGTGTGTGTGTATGTGTGTGTGTGTGTTGTGTGTGTGTGTGTGTGTTAGGAGGGGCTGAATGGGGAGGAGGGAGGGCATTTAAGGCATCTCAGCCTGATTCACTTTGGCTTTACCGTCGAAAACAATGATTTAGATCTTGATGGTAAGGTGTGAATGTGAGCGTGAGATTGAATGGCGACCTGTCCAGGGTGTTCCCCACCTTTCGCTGGGGCTGGCATTGGTTCCAGCCCCTGTGACCCTCAAGGATACACTATAAGGGCGTATATTGGATGGATAGTTAATTATTCTTTGTTATTTACTTACACCAAACACTCCATTTTGCCAAAGCCTATGTTTGAACTGCACCTAAAAGGCTTTTGATAGAAATTTAACAGAAAATAACAATGAGGGATGTGAGTGACAAATGCAGAATTAAAAAGACAGATAAACACAGGAAAAGAAAGAACAACAGAAAGAATGTGAGATACATTCTTAAATTATATTTATATTCACCTTATGTGAAGGGTAAAATGTACAGTACAGAGCACTTTCTGCTATAAGAGCTACTGCCATGAAAATTAAAAGAAATATTTTTTTCTTTTCTCTAAAATCTAGATAACTTATTTACACAAATTGAGTTTGTAATTGTAGGCCTACAAATAGAGTGGCATCATGCTACAACAAATACACATTACACATTTACCCTTTTCTGCAATTTACCACAATAAATGTTCTTTCTCAGGTTTCGCACTGTAAAAAGAGGTTGAACATTTCCACCATTAAAAATATTTTTAAAAATAAGTGAATATCTTTTTAGCAGTTTGCTGACATATTAGTGTTTGGTTTGCAGCCTTTGCTCTAACATGCACATGCACAAAACATCTGACAGGATGATCAGTATGGAGAGAGTTGGCCTGCCATCTAGAGGATCACCGGTGATGCTACATTTGACCTGTTTCTGTTGGTCACCTGCTGAGTCTGACCAGAGAATGTCTAATAAGGTAGTAAATAGTGTGTTAACAAGTTTGTGTGTGTGTGTGTGTGTGTGTGTGTGTGTGTGTGTGTGTGTGTGTGTGTGGTGTGTGTGTGTGTGTGTGTGTGTGTGTTGTGTGCGTGTGTGTGCGTGTGTGTGTGTGTTTGTGTGCTGCTGTGGTACAGTCCGTAATCTTCCACTGGACAGAAGAGAGGGGTAGTATAAAAATTATAGTAAAATGTAATTCATGTTGGGGAACAGTGAGGAAATCCAATTAATATTAGCCCATTTAGTGAACACAATACACACTATTCAATGTCTTTTAAGATTTCAGGCCTATTTATTTAATAACAGCTGTAATAGAATCAATTAAACAATACTTGTTGGCATGAAAATCATCAGCTAGACACATCAGCTAGACACAATCCTGCATGAGTGTTGCATAAATATTTAGTTTCATTACTCCATTTTGAACAGCCTTTCATTACTGGCCAGTCGTATTCCTAACAGTAAACACCAGAGGACACTGTCTCCCCATAAATGTAGGGTAATAGATTCTATAACTGATAGTTCATAGGATAGTTCCATCCACTTTGTTGGCCAACAACAGAAATAAAAAAAACATTGGAATCATAACATATATTCAACAAAAAGGATTTTTTTAAATAAAAATAATTATGAATATGAAATTAACAAATACTGAATCAATATTGAGGTCAAACGGCAATGAGAAATGTATTTTAAACAATCACGAAACACAAAGAAACCAAATGTGGATAGATGTAAAGTTTTTGGTACCAGTGTAAAATCTAAGTGTCAGCTGAGCTTATATGATGATGACACATGCTCTCTGAGTGTCTTTGCTGCAAATCATCGTTCTCTCCTGCCCCTCACTCATTTTCCTCTGCACCTCTTCAGCCATGTGATCATCTCTGTGGATTCCTGCCCTTTGCTGTGGCTGGGAGGTCACATCCCAGCAATGTTGCTCTCATAGTCTTGGTGATGCCATCTCTTGAGACCCCCCCCCCCCCCACACACACACACACACACACACATTGCTCTCCTGGTTCCACCGACATTGTCCTTCTCCCAGTTTCCAGCAACTCCTCTGGGCTCCTGGGTCCTGTCAGAAAAGCTTTTCTTCACAGATCCCCACAGGTGCCAGCCAATGGCTGCCTGGGAAGACGGTGCCATGTGATGGTGTGCAGCCAATGTCAGACGCCCACAACTGCACACTTCCTGGAGGGAAAGTACATTCAGAGAGCATGAATGTTTCTATTTTTAAATCTTTCTGGCAGGAAAAGTGATGCAAAGCAACCACTTTTGAAACAAAGCCTTAATATAACACAGAACATGTGTGTGGCTATTCCAACACAATGCAGAGCTCAGGTGAACAAAAATGTACTCAGCTTTGTTTGTGGTGCAGAGTTTTAACACAATCTCCCAAATACACAAACACACACAGATGCATTCACATTGGCTATTCCAGGTGAACAAACACAGAAACATAAAACTGTTATTTCAACCATCCTCACTATGGTCTTTGTAAGGAAATCGTCGTTGCAGAGGATACCAGGTCAAGAACAGAAAAAAAACAGCGTGTGAAAAAGAGAAGAAAAAGAACATTTCTTTATCCAGGTTTAGATATATTTCCTAATAAAGTGGAAAGTATGTGCCTTTACAAATTTCACCCCATGTCACATGTTTTCATTGTCTAGTCCATATTTGTCACTTCCTGTCGTTTCAGGTTGCTTTCAGGTCTTTGTCTGCTTTCCCGCGATCAACTGTCCCCTCCCAATTGTTCACTATGTCTAATTGTCTTCCCACCTCCCTTAGTATATATATATTTTTTTTTTTATTAATCCCACAAGGGGATACTACACTTTTCACTCTGTTGTTATTACACACAGGCCTGAATTACACACACATGCTCAGGACCTACACATGCACTAATGGAGAGATTAGAGGTGGCTGCCCATGGAAAGGCGCCCCAAGCAGTTGGGGGTTCGGTGCCTTGCTCAAGAGCACCTTGGCAGTGCCAAGGAGGTGATCTGGCACCTCTCCAGCTACCACTCCACCACCATACTTTGGTCCATACGGGGACTTGAACCAGCAACCCTCTGGTTCCCAACCCAACTTCCTATGGACTGAGCTACTACCACCCCCCTCATATACATACCCATATATTTCCCCCCCCTCTCACTGGCCTTAGTTGCCAGATTGTTTTGTACCTCTGTGACAGTGTTCTAGCATTCCTTCCTCGTGTTTCTTGTAAGTTAGGACCCTTAAATGTTTTTTGACTCTGCCTTTGTCTCTGCCTGTTTTTGGATAAGCCCTCATTTGATGATTTGGACACTGTTGCTTTAATTGTACTTTGTACATTAAATCTTGTGAACTGAGTGTCCTGTTGAGTTGTGCATTTGAGTCAATCCTGTGACAGACTTGACAGTACGGTCTGGCCACTAATGGACTCAGGTAACTCTGATCCACTAGAGATAGGGGGGTTAGCCAATTGTCATGAATTTGATAGCGATGGGGGGAGAACAGATCACACAGCTTGTAAACCAGGTCAAGAAGCTGTCTTGTCCAGTAATGAGTTTGGTCCAGTAAGCCCCTTCTTATCCATTCTGGGAGTTCCTGTCATTGTTGCTCCCACCCTTGTTTCCGGTCTAGTACCAGCTTCCCCAGTGATGTCAACGCACCTCATAAAACCGGGGAAGTTCTGTGGGAAATGGGATCTCCACTTTGAGATACGAGCTGCTGCTTATCCCACCAACCAAGCCAAGATCATACCCTACTGGCAGAGCTCAGGCATGGGGAGCAGCAGAGGGAAGCCTCGTTAAGGCTCTTCACTCAGACCTTTACGCAGATCTTTCAGCATGTGACACCGGCAGAGAGGCAGCCAAAGCTTTAGTGGGGCTTCGGCGGTTAGACAAAGAGTTTCGGACTGTGCAATTGTGTTTTGTGCATTAGCGGCTGAGAGTGGCACAATGCAGAGCTCAGGTGAATAAAAATGTACTCAGCTTTTTTGGACTTGAATGATGAATGGGATTTAAGAAGCAGCACAAATGCATGTATACATATACAAGCTTTACTTATGTGCACTGCACATGCACTCTGGCTCACTGGCATGTGCACATGTACACACACAAATAAACTCAGGGATATTCTCATACTCATATGCATACCCACACATCCATGAATCTTGGTACATCACTTTAATGCCAGTTGGTCCTTCAGGCTTGAGCCTCTTCCTCTCTGCTCTTATCACTCCATTTCCTTAAATCGCTCTGCAGTCACCATGATGACATAGTGCTTGCCCTTCTATTTGAGAGCTGTCTGTCACCCAAAGGCCACACCCCCTAACAGTGCATGAGACAAGAGAATATAGGACTTACAATTGAATTAGATCATTAAGTCATACAGCTGTTCATAGCTGGACTGGGTGAACATTCTGAAAGTAGGGGTCAGGGTTCAGTTGAAGGCACACGTAGAAATAAAACATTAGTGAAAAGGACTGAGACATGGCCATGGTATAGAGATGGAATCGTGGATATGTGAGGCAATCAAAGAAAAGTGGGCAAAGGAACTATTTGAAGATGATAGATATAAAGATTCAGATGGGGTGCTTTAGATAAGCAGAGAGGGTGCAAGAGAAGAGAAATAAAGAGAGAAAGGAAGATTCAGAGAGAAGAGTAGAGTGAGCGAGCAGGGGTTAAGGCTGAACGTGTGTTGTGGGCTCAGCAGTGAAGTTGACGATGCACTGGGAGAACAGTTGTGCTGCAGGGCTTTCAGGCTCCATCACTACTGCTCTCCTTCAAGTAGCTCCACCAACACACACACACACACAAGCACACACACGCACACACACTCACTCATAAACATGCAAAAGCACTGATTGTTGCATCAAGGCTTTTGCATCAGTGCCTCCTAACCAGGTTTTATATGCTTGGTAAGGCCAGGAAATCAGACATCAAGTCGCACATGCTAATACTCAAACTTGTTTCAAACATCTCAAACCTTCACTACCACTGTATGATTGAAAAAAAGGATTTCAGATTAACAGCAAGTGAAGATACAAAAATGCTGAAGGAGAGTGAGATTAAACGAGAACAGCGCTGGAAAGAAAATAGCCGTTTTGCCGCTTAAAGGTGAAGCGCTCATTGCAATCTGAAAGAGCTGCTGAAAGAGAGTGAGGGAGGGAGAGGGTGAGGGATAAAGCACATACAGTAAAAGCTAAGTGCATTTACAAAAAGATCTAAAAACATCACAGCTGTTTGAGTGAATAGCATGTGTAAACTAAACACATGCCTTTGTATTGAGTCAACACATCATAATCACATTCAACACAGCAAAACTCAGAGCCAAAGACCTGCTTGTAAAGAATTTTAGATAAGATGTGCTGATGCACAGATTACAAGACAAGAAATCTTCGTAGGGATCTTTAGAAAAACAACTGAAAACACTGAAAATACATTACTGGGATATTAATATTATAATGTGCCTTTATCTGGTATCATCGCAAAAGCAAAAAAGTCCAAATCTTGTGTTGTCAATAGAATGACAGCAAAGGTCAGGTGCAAAGTAATTTGCCATTACCGTATTTCAATAAAGGTAATTTTGGTTGGGAGAGTTTGGTGGCACAGAGAGTTGAGAAGCAGATCAAATCGGAGGTGGGGGCTCTGTGTTGAGCCAAATGGCATCTGTGGTCCTTGGGGGCCACTGCACCCTCTGTTTGTGGTGCAGAGTTTTAACACAATCTCCCAAAAACACAAACACACACAGATACATGCACATCGGCTATTCCAGGAAACCAGGTCAAAAACAACAGAAGAAAATGGCGTGTGAAAAAGAGAAGAAAAAGAACATTTCTCAAGAGTAAGGTTCAGCTATATTTCCTAATAAAGTAGAAAGTATGTGCCTTTACAAATTGCACCCTTGATTGCACAAATATTGACTAGACAATGAAAACATCATGTTTTCATTGTCTAGTCAATATTTGTCACTTTCTGTTTTATTTTGAAACTCACTGTCACTCCCTGATGTAAGTCGAGTGTAGATTTGAGTTGCGCATGCTCAGATTTAAACGGTTTACGACATAACTGTCATACTGAAATCTGTGAAATCCTTGAAATGAACTTTTCTCATTACAAACAATAACAGAAGATGGGAATCATTTCAAAAACGTTAGCTCAAACAAACTTGAACAAACTAGGTCCCTTTTCACTGTATTGACATTACAGAAGTCTCTCGTTAGATTCTTGTATGCTACTTGTGGAAAAGGGTGACCCCATGTGGCGACCAAATCTGCCCCTCGACTTCCTCGGGTGACTAAATGGAGCTAGATTTGTTTCTTCATTACATTTGATAAAATAAATGATCTGAGAGAAAAGGTTTTCAGACAAATAGCAAAAAATAATATTTCAGACTAAAAACAGTTTAAATATAAATTTGAAATTTTATAAAATTATTTCTGAAAAAATAAAAAGAAGGATAGGGTATAGGTGAGCCAAGCCAGCATTGATCGCGGAGAGGGGAGGTGTGGATGGATCCAGAAAATGGAGGACTGGCCTAAAAGGCCTAAAAAGTGTGTAAAATGATTAAACTAAAATGACACTTTTGAGGACACAGTTTCTTCTAAATCAAATATTCTGTTAATTGTCTTCCAGTCCGTATTGGTGAGGAGGCTAATTATCATTCCTGAGGTGTGACTCATTTTCCCAACCTTAAGTTACATTATAAGCAAGTGCCAATTCAATGACCACTGAAGGAATAAAAACTGGTTATTTTGGTTGAACAAACATTATTACAATCAAATCTTAAAACCATTGTTTAATGTAATTATGTGTTAAAACTCATCCTTTTGAGAATAAATTAAATAAAATGTATTTTTCAATACTGTAATTAAACAAATGAACACAGTATGATAACCGTCAATTTTTTATAGGACGGTATACCATGAAACGGTAAATCGCTGCAACCCTATTGGACAAACACAGCAACACACACACACACACACACACACACACACACACACACACACACCACCTCATCCATATGTGAATAATTCAAGACGATTCTAGAAGAAACCATTATCCTGGGCAGACATGTAAGTTGATACGATGAGCCTCGCCTCTTCGCCCAGTCGTTCTTCACCTCTCCTCAAACACTGTTGCCATTCACTCACTGACCAGCCCACCAGGGAAGTAAATTTATGTTTTCTGTTCTTTGTTGTCAGCTGGGACATGTAGGTGACGCAGAGGCCTCAACGCTGTTCTACTCTGGCAGGTAGGACTTTCACAGCATTGACAATAATAGCTCAGTAGTAGTGAACTGTTGTCACTGCTATTTGAGCAAACTGCAACTAAAACATGTAATCAGGTTGTGGTTCGGCGGTAATAGAAGAGCATTACGGGAAAAAGGAAATACTTTTTAGGTAAAACCATTAATTTAAATGATTTAACTTTGACTAAGTCTTGCTGAACATTTGCTGTTTCGTAAGTGCTGGTGTTACTAAAGAGGCTTGATACCAACATAAGAAGTGCTTGTTAAAGAGTGTTAAAGGGTCTTCTGTGGGTCAAAGCTCTCATTTGGTCATTAGTTTTTCATAGAGGTGGGATTAATGTGTAGCTGTGTGACAGATGTACGAGCGCCTTGTTGCATTTATCCGCCTGCCTTTTAATTTACAAATTTACGTTTTTTTGTGGTAGGACAATGTTGATTGTATTGGCATAAGAGGTGATGCCTTGACACAAACAAGTCACAATGAATGACATTGTTTGACATCAGAAGTTCTGAGTTTTTTCTGATAATTTACTTTTTTACAAAGTTACAGATTTTACCCGTAAAGACTAACATGTATCTTTGGGACCATTCTCTAAAATTAGCAATAAAATAGTTTTAACCCCAAAACAAAAATAAAAAACTAATTATTTCAGAATCTAAAATACTTTCAAATTATCCCTGTACATTCCTTTGGATAACATTTTATAGATGAAAAAACTTCAGAATCTGCTTTCTCACAAAGAACTAATGGGAACATTTTGAAAAGGGAACAGTTTAAGGAGGGCAACACATCGTCATTGCAAAGGACACATTTTCATTGACTTTGGCTGGAGAAACTGGCTACCTAGGTTATCTGGCATGTCTCAATATCTCCATAATATAGATTTGGTACACAGAATGGATGTTTTTAAAATGGCTATGATCAATATTTTTTTATTAAAACAGTGTATCAAATGACGATTTAAAATCAAGGTGACAATTTGAAAGGGGTCACAAAGTATGAACCTACAATCTGGCTTTACAGGGCTCTATAGTGAGGTTGAGCTCATTTTTTTGCTCTCCGGCCACAACTTTATCGTTTTAGTTCACTCTGACCGTTCTCACAGCCTCCTTTTAGTCTGCAGCAGGCAGCTGTTTGCAGAAAAAAAGGCTCTAAAAACCCATTATATAGTACCTGCTAAGCATGCACTAAACGACTGACAGACACAGTTAGAGACTAGCTTGTGAACATAGTGGAGCATTAAAGGGCCATATATTTCCCTCAGGTGTTGGTGGAGACCAAAAACTTAGCTAAAGTTAGAATACTTACATATGAGTACCTCCATTCATCAGGTGGACAAACACAACTCTAAACAAATGATGATGTTGTTCTGTAACGGCTGGATTTGCAAATAATGAGAAGTTTGTCATATTGACCTACAAGGTGATGATAAATAGAAAACCTGTTGTGGTTGGGAGCTGAGGGATTACATGTTGCTTTGATGAGACATTGTTCATTTCTGAGGCTCCATTCACATACTCTATGACCACCAGAATCTCCTCTGTCATTTTGGAGACGACATTGCCAAACATGCCTTTCTCTTAGAGTCGCTGGGTTTATGACAATACATAACCATTATTTGATTTAGAAGGTACTGTATGCCTATGGTGCATTCTCTGAAGATCATGAGAATTTTTGTACAATTTCTCAGAAAACAAATTCAATTACTAATAGGGGTGTCATGATTCTTCAAATTCAGGATTAGATTTGACTTTCGATTTTAAAGTGCCCATTTTATGAATATGAATTATTTTCTGGGATTTGGGGTATTATTTTGTGTCTCTGGTGCTTCCACACGCATACAAACTTGGATGAAAAACCTGCTGCTCATGCTGTTTTGAGTGAGATAAGGGGTTTCTGAATGTCCAGCCTTCAGTCTTTGTGTCTTTAGCTGCATGCTAATGTTAGCAGTAAGCTAAACTGTATCTTTAGCAGGCTGATGTTAAGTAAGCTACACTGTAGTAAGCTAAGCTTTGTGTCTAAGCTATGCATGCAGAAAGCCTGGCCGCTCTCCATTGACAAGCCTTGAAGGCTGGTATTCCTGGGTTGAAGTTTAAAACTATTAGATCTGTCAAAAGCCACTCTGGATTGGTCATAGCATCACTAGCGTTCGCCTTAGCCAACTTTTTTAACACTAACGGAGCAAGCTGGAAAATCAAACTTTTCCCAAACCCTGTAAGGTCGAGGGCCACAACATCATGGCCACCAACCAAACTCAGCAAAGATTGTTCTTGCTCAGGCTTTAACTTCTGGATATTGCAGTATTGCCACAATGGACCAAGTAGCTTCGCTTGCATCTTTCTCCGCTGCCATTAATGAACTACAACGAAAACTAGCTCACAACCTCAACGTCATTGTTCTCAGCCACACCCTCTGTTCGCTGATTGGACCGGTAAAAAATTGACCCGGAGAAAACCCAAGAATATACCGCAAACCCAGACATGGTACTGCAGGAAAATGAAAATTGAGCGGAACTACGTAGAAGGCCAGAGCCAAGCTAAGTAAACAGAGGTGGAGAAAAAGACAGAATCACTGATCCTGCTTTGGTTTGGGCTGTGTTGATAACACTGTGAGAAAAATCCCAACGTCACAGCCCTACTTTTGATTTTGACAGTTCTCATCAATAAGGGGCATTATTTTGTGACAGTTAAAAGAGAGAGCTGCTGTTTTATATCTTAGTCCATCATGGTTTGAGTGTGGCCATTAAAATGGGTCTGAACATTTGAAAGGGCAAGTCTTTTTTTATTTTGCACATATTGCAAATTTTGTGAAAGATTTAAACATTTAAACAAAAGCCTGAACATCAGGTGTGGTATTATGCCCTGCTCACTTTGATTTTGTCTTGGATTTCAGCCATATTTGGTACCACATTCTATAATACATTCTATATGAAAGGTTTAGAGGTTGAACCTATTATCAATAATTTACAAATACTTTATAGATCAGTTATAGCCCATTAACAAGAACAACTTTTGGGTTGCCAGTATATGAAAATCCCAGAGAATACATGTATTGAGTACTTAACAACACACTGCAGATTTGACGATTAACGCCCTTTATTAAAAACCTATTAACATTTATAACAAACCGATGGCTTATCAGAAAGGAGGAAACCCATGATAAGCAGTTATTATAGCATTATTGTCAAATAGAAATGGAAAACCGCGTCCTGGATTTTTCACTAGGCCGACTTTGTAAACAAAAATGATATGTTTTTAACTACTCATAATTTAAAAGCATTAGCAATCATAACGGATTAATTAGCTTCTGATCATGAGCTCTTCATAAAGGGAGCCTTATTAGTGGTATCCAAGTACGTTTATTAGCCTATTATTGCTCATCTTTTCCGCAACTGCTGCCTTAAAATTACAAGTGCACACTGATTTGGATCCATTCAGTAGTTATTGACCTTCACGTGATTAATGGATGCTGCACGTGACACCCTGTTTGAAATGTGTCACCTTTATTGAAGAGCAGGTAACACTGCGGACATGCCTGTTTGAGGTGAGCGGGGTGTTGTGCAGGAGCAGGGGCAGGAGGAGGAGAGCTCGCTCTCTGATGTAGATCGTTTCACTGTTCACTGGCGCCGTGACGATAAACAGGCAGCGGACGGGGATGCTCTGTTGTCTGGTGCGCACACTCCTGTCTCCAGCTCTCCACGATCACCATGGAAGAGCTTAATTAATGCACAAGCGTTATGTGTCCCTCCTGCTCCCGGAGCTGATGAATTTTAAACCGCCGTTTGAGACCGGACGTTTTTAGCCGTCTGAAGCACTGGACCCTTGTTACCGAGCGGAGGGGACCGCGGCTGAATCGTAAAGTCTTCAGAAAAGGTACAGCACGGTGCGGTTTCTGCTCCACACACTGAAGTTAGCCTCTTTAGCATAGCTGCGTTTTCCTGCATGTAGGCAATGATGATGCCTTTTCGTTACTGTCAGAGGACATTGTCCTGTCGACGCTGTCGTGTTTTATCGATTTAGATGAGGGGATTTGTCGACTTGTCATGAACTATACATTAAAATAGCCTACAAGGTAATAGAGCGTGGTCAGAGCTGATACCAGGCAGGTACCTTATCAACAAACTGAGGTGGGCTCTGGTCATGTGGACTGTCCACTATATTAACCCTGAGTGAGTGTAAGAGCATCACTGATTGAGGTTTGTCCTAATAACGTTGCCAGCTGTTTCTGCTGAGCAGCGAGGACCAGCTGACGGCTGTGCGTTGCTCAATTTTCACTATGAGTGCCCGGAGTCAGGTTGTCATTTCACATCTTTTTTTTTTTTTTGAGGGGGGGTTCACCATATCCTACCTTGGTGGCGTCCAAGGAGAAATAAGAGAACGCTTTATGTTTATTTTATCACGAATTTTTCATGGAAGTGCCAGTGTGTCGTTTTTTGTCATGGGTGCACTGTCGACGTTGGCAATGTAGCAGTGAAATTAATATTCCAAAATAAGCGCATTTGGTACGCATTGTTCACATATTGAGCTTGCACTACCCTCGGCTACATGAAGGCAGCATCCTAGCACACAAAAAAACCATCTAAAGCTGGCAGCCTGCATCCACCACAAGATGTGCAGTCTTACATCACAGCAACACTCATATCTAATTTTTCTATGCAATATGAAGATGAATACTTCTTGGAGCATCACTGCAATGTGACCTTTTCTGTTTCCTCCTCTGCGGGGCCTGCTCAGCAGTTCAAGGACTTACACAACTGATGTGACCAAGTGATGCCTGAGAGTGGCAGCTCTGAATTTACAGTTTCATTTGCGTGTGTTTTTTGACATCTGCTTTCATATGTTTCCTCCTATATGTTCAGGTTCAGCAAATGTTTGATTGTTTATTAATTAGACTTTTGATGGTATCGTCACAATCAGTCCAACCTATATATCTCGTAGTTGTGAACGGTCCTCGGCTTCAGTTGCACATTTCATTATTTTCACAGTTTGAGGAACACACCAGGATACATTTCCCATTTAATGAATTGAATTATCTTATTTGCATGTTTGAGGGGAAACATAAATTTCTTCTTTCTTCTTGAACAGACAAGTGCAGATTAATAAGCTGTTGAAGACTTATTGGCTTTATTTTGCCATCTTTTTGTAGGTGTGTGATCATAATATCAATCATGTCTAAGTCAAAAGTTCTCACATGGCCTCAAACTGTAGTCTGGTTTGTGCTCTATATAACAATATGAATTACCCCTGCACCTTTTTCCTTCACTGAACTCCTTTGAGCCCATTTGGAGCACCTACTGTACCCTGTACACTGTTTACCTGCTCAGTGCATATGAGTAAGAGGCATTTTCACCTTTTTTTGACAGAGGATAGGATATAAATGGGGGAGGGAGTTTAAACTGGATTGTGGAATGTAACCCTAACCCTTGGACAAAGAAAACACATTTGATTAAGACAAGGCAAGCTTCATTTATATAGCATGTTTCATGCACATCTTTACATATAGTTTATGAAGAAAAGAAAGACAAAGAACAGGAAGAGAGAAAAGGATAACAAATAGAAAAATTAGCATAATAAGAATGTTAATAATACTTACGGTAACACTAAGAGAAGACTCATAATAAGACTAAATTATTCATTTAGAGCGTATACAAATGTATTGCATTTTTACCTTATTGATAATATTTAACATTACTGATAACTTCTCAGTTATTCAGAAGGCTTTTCAAGCATCTAGGGCCATAAAATCTAAAGACAGCTTCACCAGATGTTGAACTAACTCAAGAAAAATTGAGAATATCAGATGCAGATGACCTGAAAGGTCTGCGCAGCTTTTAAGCAGGTCCACATCAGTGGTTATTTAGACTTCTATAAACAGGCAGAAGAACCTGAAAGTCTTGTCTAGTGCATCATGCATGCCAATGTAGTGATTAAAGAACAGATTTAATGTGCTCTGCTCTCACTTAAAAGCAATATCAATATTTTTTTTATTGATATAAAAAATGTAAAATAAACTGATTCCATATCTTCTCACCTTTTTCTCGTTCTCAGAGGCAAATTATGCCAGCAGCACCAGAGTCGCTCCCCCTGGTGACGTGCCAGCTCATTGGTCAGATTACTCGGCCCTTCTCTAGCCACCCCGTCTACCCTGGCAGATCCATGCTGCTGGATGCTCCTCACAGAGCCACGCACGCACCATGAGCGCCAACGGGCCTGCCCCAGACCCAGTCCCAGAGGCCCCTCCCGCCTCAACCCCTGCCCCTGCTGCGGCCCCAGCCCCAGCACATGTTGCACCACCCGCACCTCCTGCCCTGCCTGCCCCAGCATCTACTACCATCCCGGCAGGTGCGTTGGCACAGAAGAAGCGGCAGCAGTATGCCAAAAGCAAGAAACAGGGCAGTAATGCCAACAGCAGGCCACCGAGGGCTCTGTTCTGCCTCAAACTTAACAACCCCATACGCAGGGCCTGCATCAGCCTGGTGGAGTGGAAGTATCCTTTACAGTGGCTTTCTTTATGTGTTGTTGGGTGCCTGTCTAAAATTCTGTTTCCTCCTGGTTTTAAAACCCATCCTGAGTGATCCGATCACAAGTGGACAGCTCTAACGCTGTAAACACACTGCCAGCAAAGCACCATGAAGCGTAGATTTGTGCCCAATCGCTTGCCTGGCTGTTCTTCTGTCCTCTCTATTCTCTGTTGTGAAGTACTTTTAGGAAATTAAACATGTCATCCACCATTTTACATCCGCTCCTTTGACCACTCAGGCTCGCCGGTTGAGAAACAACATAAGTTGTGACGTAAGAACATGAATGTCTGTAGTCTAATATCCTACATATTTGTGTATTCAGGTACATTTAATGAAACAAAAAATTGTTTTCCAGCGTTCCTCGTGGACCTCTGTGCGGCTGCCATTTCCAGGCTACCGCAGAGCACAGAGCTCTAGAGAACCAGGGATAAAAACATCCAAAACACTCAAGTTACTCTCAGTGGTTTCTGTGACATGAGAAATACTTTGAATGAGTATGTAGTTCCGCTTACAGTTGAGTAGGCGGTCCTTCAATATGGCCCGGGATATATTCATGTACATACTGCTATTGGGATGAATGTGGTCATATGTGGCCTAAACCACCTCCGCATGTGGTCTCAGAGGGTCAGAGCCTCGGAGCAATGCATCCTGGGTGCATTCCCACCTGTACCTAGAGGGCTGCAATTGTAATTTGATCACTTGGGACAGATTTTAATGCCAGGTGGGAATGGGGTTTGAGTATTGGGATTTGACCAAAGATCATTAACTGTTCATAGAGCTGAAACTCGTAGTGGATTAATTGATTAGATTAGAAAACTAATTGGCAACTATTTTCATAATTGATTAATTATTTAAGTAGTTTATCAGTAAAAAACACTTAACATTCTCTGGTTTCATGTGAGAATGTTTCTCTGTTTTAATTTTATATCTGTGTAGACTGAATATCTTTGGTTTTTAGATTGCTAGTTGGACAAAACAAGACCGCCTTGGGCACTGGGAAGCTCTCATGGGCATTTTTCACTATTTTCTGACCTTTAATAGACCAAATGATTAATGGATTAGTTGAGAAAATAATTGCCACATTAATTGACAATGAAAATTATCATTAGTTGCAGCCCTACTTGTGCATAGCTTGTGTGTAAAGCTTTGTTGGATCTTAGCTGTGCTATTGCCACCTTAGGTAATTCAATGTAGTGCTCATTACTCAGGCTACATAAAGGCAACAAAAGAAAGAGAAATACATATTCCTCTTGGTTTAGACATTGCCTTTTGCTTTTTTTCCCCACAAGTCAGTTTATTATTTATAGCTGTAATAGATGCAACCTGAAGCATGATGTAAAGTGTGTTCAAAAACCAATATATTGTATAAATGATCACATGGCACAGTAGTTGATGTAATTCTTGAGTCCCAGTTTAAAAAAAGGACGTCAAACTGAGGTGCAGAAACATGTTTTTAGCACAAAAGACAGACAGTCACTGAATCCTACTGGCAGGGTATGTAGATAAAGGGACCTAACACTGGCACAACACAGCTGTGTGACAGTCTGGTGTGCTTGTTGCTTAAGCAGATGCTGTCATCACAAAAGCCATCAGATGTTATAAAGGATATTGCCTATCAGGAATCGCAAAGATTCATTTCATAATCCTCCTTTGTGTGTTTGTCAAAAAAAAAGGTCAATATGGTTTTACTACCAGTATACTTTGGGAAATGCAGCTGTGGTCGTATCAGCAGTCCCAAATTGTTCTGCATGGACTGCATGCAACAGTGCAATAGTGTTTGTTTTTGAGATTTCGTGATTGGAAAAGAACAATTCAGAAGAGTGTGAAGAATTAACTGAATTTAAGATGTTTTTTGTATAAATGATAGAAGTAATGGTCCAGTCGCTGTGTCATTGTTACTGTAATGTGGAATACAGTTGGTTGTTGTTGTTGGTCAGTCTCTAATTCCTGACATTGTTCATCAGTTTAACATTGAATTGTTTTTAGTGTAAATTACAGAATTTTTGTTTTTTTGTTTTTTTAGGATGGCAGAGGTTTCTAAGTTTTAATAGTTCAGTATTTGAGTAACGTGCTGTTCGATGATTCATGAACAGCTTATACAGTGAGTCTGCAGACATTTAAATGTTTTTGGAAAGTTTCGTCTGAGATCTGTAGATTGATATTTCGTTTTGGTAATAATAATAATAATAATAAGTAATAGAAGAGGCAATGTTAACATAATGTCGTAAAGTGGTTCCCAGCCATTTACACTTTTGACCCCTTCAAAACAAAGCTTTGTCCACATTTGACCCCTCTTCACATCTGTCGTCTATGGATGACATCAAATGAATTACAATCAAGTCAACCAATTAAGTGATTATGTGGTTTCTTTGCTTATATTACAAATCATATTATGACCCCTTTGATGTATTCTGGTTGGGAACCACAGCTCTACAATAAACAATTACACAACTCAAATAGCAGCTAAGTATTATAACCCAAACAAAACCATACATACAGATCATTTGTGACTTTGTTCTGCCATTTAAAACATTGATCTTTAAAAAAAGCCATCAAAAACTCAGGATCAGAGAGTTCTTTTTTTTATAAGTTTTTTTTGGGGGGGGGGGCTTTTCCCTTTTTTAAAGTGACAGTGGATAGACACGAAAAGGGGGAGGGAGAAAGATGGGGGGGGTGACACGCAGTTAAGGGCCGCAGGTCAGATTTTAACCCGGGTCACTGCACGACTCAGTTATCATAGGGTGAGCGCTCTTACTGGGTGAGCTAGAGGCCACCCCAGGATTGGGGAGTTAAATTAAAGTAGTCCAGAATTTTTAATATCACAGCAGGTAAGTCATTTTTATCCATATGATAAATGATGATATGATAATTTTTTTGTCTTGCTATGTTGCATCATTGCTCTTCTGCATTTTCCTTAACTTCTTTTCACAGGCCATTTGATATATTTATATTAATTGCTATTTTTGCCAACTGTATGGCCTTAGCTGTCTATGTCCCCTTCCCTGCAGATGATTCCAACTCCACAAACCATGACCTGGTGAGTAGTCTTTATATGTCACTATAATCCATTTGGTGCCTTTTGTGTTAATGCTGCTACATACAGCCAAAGATAGACTTGTATTGCTCTGTATAGTGTTTATATGGCTTGTCTGAGTTCACATTTTCAAAACTATAATGTCTAGCTTCAACTTGGGTTGGTATCTGTATCTTTGTGATAAAAAAGAGTTAAATAATAGAAGCTAATCTCTTCGAGGTTCAAGATGCATTACAAAATGCATTGTTACATCATAATCCTCTTTCAGTTGACAAAGTTTTATTGTATCGTCCTTCTGAGATCAAGAGATTTTGCAATAGTAAGAGGTTGCATACAGATTGCATCTTCAGTGTATCATGCAGATTTGAAGTATCTGCTGTGCCTACACAGAGAAACACTTTGACAACTATTCTCATTGGTGCTTTATCATGTCATAGTTTCTCTATACAGAGGTTTTATTCAGCTTTCTATTTTTAGAATTTTATCGTCATTGCACCACTCTGTGCACCTTGTGCATTTATGTCTGTGTGATGAATTATGGGTGATGTAGTGTTGTAAGCATTGTTCCACAGCTGAGAATGAGTACACTCTCCAAAACCCAGACAAACACACAGAATGTGGCTCTTACACGAGCCAAATTTAGCTGTAGTGTTCAATGATTCATGAACAGCTTATACAGCGAGTCTGCAGACATTTGAATGTTCTTGAAAGCTTCGTCTGAGAGCAAGAACATGTTAAAGAAAGGTTACCAGCCCGCTGTAAAAGACCGGCGGGAGTGTTTCTCTGTCTGTTACGCTGCTGAACCCATGGTGCATGATAAGCTACAGCTTTTGCTAAAACTGTGTCTGGTCTACTTTAGAGAAGTAAGATGTACTGCTCTCATTTTGACCTCCTGGAGGGTGACCTCAGGGTGTTTGTTTACACAGCGGTGGTGTATCAAGAGAAAGTAGGCCATGTGGGACATTACAAAGTCTGATACAGTATCATGTACAGTGTGTTGTCAGGGTAGGTTTTGGAGGGAAATTTGAAAGATTTTGATTGTCCTAATTTTGTCAACTGGAAGAAAATGTCGAAACTTGCATGAGTATGGAACAAGAATCTGGAAAAGTGTTGAGAGTCTGGTTGGACTCTGAAGAAAGCCTTGCTGAAACATCTGTGCATTTTGCTCTCCTGTGTGAATACAATGACTGCAGCAATATTTTTGAAAGGCTATTCTAATAGATGTCAGCATGCAAACTCTTGCTGGCCTGGAGTAGTTACACAAACGCCAGCTCTCTTTTTGTCATTAGTTTACGGATGCAACAATACGTGTGTCCACACTGACCTTATTAAGTGAATCTGGCACCGGCCAGACATGGCCATTCTACATTAGGCTAAATATAGTTTGCTTTTTGGTCTTTTTCTGTGGTGAGGTAGTATGAATGCACAAAGTCACTCATTAAATGTGTTTTAATATGAAGGTTTTAATGTGTTAGGTTTTTACTGCAAAGCCAGAAGTGAAAGTGAAGTTTACTCATTTTATAATAGGGAACAAAGATATCATATCGGCTCAGTACTTGTTATCGGAATCAGTATCAGGAAAGAAAAAGTTGCATTGGTGCGTCTCTACTTTGATAGAGTACAATGTTTAATTTTTCTACCTTTATATATAAAATGTGAGGTTTATTAAAAGAAGCTACTTTCAGCTGAACAGCAGCTCCATTGAGCTAAACAGCTCTCAGCGACAGATGCCACTCACTAATGTGTGTCCCAGCCTCAGACTGATGATGACCGTGTGCATAGTGTTGACACGTACTTATTTAATACTGGTAACGTTTTGTATAGCCTCTAAACCTCAGGTATTTTATTTATTATTTACAGCACAACCATTATGGAGCCAAACTGCTTTGTTAATAATATGGTTAATAAATTTAGGGCATTGCCAAGATTTAAGTTTATATGTTCCTAAGGGCAAAAAGAAAGTTCAAGGAGCAGTATTCACTCTAGTTATGACCAAATGGCATCAAATTAAACTGCACTCGCTAGGAAATAAGCTCATTCTATGTCTCATCTCATCTTTATAATACACACCAAAGCTGTAAGTGTGAACATATATAGTTTCAAATTTCAGTTAGGCCAGGGCATTGCTATGTAATATTTTTTACTGTATTTTAATGGACCCTGTATATGTCTCCTGTGAACAGAAGTCCCAGATTGGATTTATGGATGCACCCATTAAGAATTGTGTTTTTGTGTACTGCCTATCAGGAGTGAGCAGCCTCATTGATGTGGCCTGCATGCTTCATGAACAAGATCATTAAGTAGAGATGAGAGGACATGCTAATGATTGGATATCCAATTATATATAATTTATTGCTTCTTTCAAGTGTCACGACAAAGGATATCTTTTTAAAAATACACAACTGCCTCTTCTGTGGTTTTATGGATTCTTTAACTGCACTATATACATTTTTGCTGATCCTTATACGGATCCTTGTCCATTGCTTGCACAGACTATTGTTTAATTTTGCAGTGTCAACATTAACTCAGATACCGGAGGGTGAATAATGCACTCTTTCCCTTTTCAGCAGAGGTTGAACAATAGAATACTTTGTAGGGCAGGTGGGCCAGCTTGGCCTTAGTTGTTCTACAGAACTCACGCTGTAGTCACAGGAGGAGCACTAGAGACAAAAGTGCTGAGCTAGTTTTGCTATCACAGTCAGCAGGTAAGGCTGTGGTGAAGATTGCCATTTCACACCTCTCTGCTCTGCAGCCTCACAGGTGGACTGCGGACTGATATGAAACCTGAGGTGCAATGCTGAAAGGCCTGATGTGTAAAGCGAGGATCAAATTATATCACTAGATTGCCGACCTAAGCTGGTTTTTACTCAGTGATTCATTCAAAAGTGGTATAACTTTCAGCACAAAGAGACAATGAAACCTTGCAATGCAGACAAGCTGACTTCTAGGATTGTGGATGTTTAGACAGCTCACTTAGTGCATTCTCAATATTGTTAACTCCTGGAAGGTCCAAATACTGAATCTGTTTGTATGCTTGTGCTACACTGTCTACACAGTGACTAGATGCTGCAGAGCTCCTCTGGGTTATAACATAGCAATGCTGCAAAGTCACAGAGGCCCTAATAGCATGAGTCTGCCTTTCTTGTTAGTAAGGCTTGGTTAAATGCAGCAGCTCATTATAAATAGAAAGCAATTTCCTCCTCGGGTTGAACACAGGGCAAAAGATTGGGGTCCTGCTACCACCAGGAGGCACAAGTTAGTAACAGGATGTAGCGAGCACACGCACGTAAGATAACAACCTCTGTCAGGAACTCACACTCATTCTTCTCCTGCTGAGCTTTCTCCTTAACTGTTTTTCCTTTGTTTAGTCATCTCACTCCAATAGAAAGTACAACATATCCTGCACGTGACTGCGTCTCCTTCCTACCCACCTTTTCTAGGGGACAGACAAATAGTCTGCAACCCTCCTGTCTTTGCTTTAAGGTCATTTCTTACTTATCTATCTGAGACTCAACACCCCGGGCAGCTCCTGCTGAAGGTAGCTGAGCAAAACAATGACCTTTTCATGGTGAATATAATTCATCCGTCTCATCCTTCGTAAGGCAACACGCAGTGAATGGCGTATGGTATCATGTAGTGATTGCCCGTACCAATGTTATTGCATAACTGAAGCCGCAGCGCCATTTATTTTACTGGGGACAAAAGGACACATGCGAAGGCTGAAATATCCATGCACAAAACAATACAGAGGTCATTTAAACGCTAGCAAAGAACTCACAGCTTGAAAAAGCTTCACATTTGGATGTTACAATTAGGGATAACATTAATCATTTGCTGAATATGTTTTAAATATGAATTATTGCTATTGACAGAGGGACTAATGCACACACACACACCCATGCCACACATATACCTGGTTTTAATGACTACCTTATTGAATATCTGGATTTGTTTTCTTTTGATGTTGACATTTTGTCACAATCATCTCAAGTGGTTTACCCAGAAAGAGTTGGGGGGGGGGGGAGATAGGCATTGTAAACAACTGTCCCCCTTGTTTAAGCTGTGAAGCTTGTTTACAGTAATGACATTTACATGCTTGTCATCTCCCAACATTCTGGTGTGTTCTTCTGTGACACACAACCGGACAGCATAGCTTTACTAAAACCATCTTTAATTGAAATGGCAGGCTTTGTACAAATTTAACATTAATTTCATTACTTTACATTCAATTTTTCACAAAATGCTTACAATTGATTTAACAAACAGAAGCCAAGCCCAGCTGTTTTGTTGAGTAGTAAAATTACTTTTTTTTCCACAAGAAAGAACCACAGTTTTATTCTCAAGTCATGTACCATATGTTGTTTTTCATAGTGCACCTGTTTTTTAAAACATATTCAAAATTGATTTATACAAATCGGTGCTTTATGGCACTGTGAGGGACCAAGCTGGCAGGCACGAGGAGTCGTTAGGTAGATTTTCAGAAAAATGTAGGTTTTTATTTACAAAACAAAACAAAAACTAATTTTCAGGAAACAGAAAATCCTGGGCCCATAAAAGAGGTCAATTAAAAAGAACTTAACTCAGGTAACATAACCAAACAGCCCTACACTAACCAAACAGCCCTAACAAGACTGAGACATGGGGGAAACTTATATAGTGGCCGATCAGGCCATTCTGATACAAGAGGGGTAGACAAACACATTAAATAGCCAAACCACAATAACTACAACCTATTTTAAACCAGTGCTACCTAATATAAACTAAGGAGAAGTCAATCAAATAATCATAACTAACTAAAAGTATAACGAGAAAAGAAGAACACAACTCAAAAATGTAACTTAAACAAAGATAACAAACCTGAAATTAGCTAAATTGACAAAGTTAACTAAATTTGTGCACCCAAATAGAAAACAAAGTCAAATAACTAATAAAACTGTTTGTAAAACTAAAGTGTATGTGTCCAGTTATTTATTTTGTATAATGTGCAATGTGCTCAAAACAAAAGAGAGTTACCACCGTGAGTTGTTGCCATGTGTGGCTGCTAGTGCGGCCATCACAGGCACACTCCTTTATTTAAACGTATACTGACCATATTTCCTCAACACCATCTGTAGGCGAGCGGGCAGAAGTTCTTCTTACAGGTCCCAATACACTGCAGTTTAAATAATCAGATCACACAGATCTATTATCAGTTACCCCCTAAAGCTTACGCTGACAGTAGGTTCATTCATGGACAATGTAACACTGACTTCAATGAACTCTCAGGCCTGTTACACACACAACAAGACAAAAGCCATGCTAAAGCAGTGTATGTTTTGCGTTTGCATGTAACTCTGTTATAGGCATGAAATGCACATACTGTGTACTAGAAAATGAGCAACCACAACAAAGAAAAAGTCATTTGTGAGGTAAATACATACCAACAACCTTCACAGTGCCAAATATTTGACTCACAGCCATTGCTTGTTTACTGATTAGAGTCGCCAAGTGCTTTAGTGCGACAACTAGTCACTGAAAGGCATTCGCCAGATTGCAGTGGTTCTTGTCAAAGATTATTAGAGGCCCAATACAGTGGTTTCTTTTTTTGAGCTGACATCTTATAATGTTGTCAGTGCTTCTGTCATATATTCCATCTTGCTTGTTGCTTCTTGTCTTACCTATTTTGGATGCAGATTAGAAATGTGTAAAGGTAGACATTCCTCTGCGCTATATTTGATTCTAATAATTCTGTTCAGGTTTCATGTACAGTTTGCCTTTATTCTCTTGCATTAAAGTGCCTTGTGTGATTTGCCAGCTTTGTAGTCACTCATAAACAAACCAAGGATACAAAAGTATCCTACTAGTAGTGCACTTCAGTCTCTGTGCCAGTAAACAGTTTAAATTCAGATGTAGAATAGCAAACAATTGAACAAACATGATTTAAAAATATTTAGCCAACATGCACCTCAATCTTTCAGGTAATCACCCTTAATTTACTATGTCCTGTCTCTGTATTTACTATTCAAAACTCAACCTGCCATTGTGGTTTTTAAACACTATTACAGTAAGTTCCTAATGTTTGCTACAGTCCTTGTTTTGCAGTAATGTAGTAATCATAGTATATGGTTCAAGTCCACGCCAGGGGAGTTGATGACATGTTTTCCAATATGAGGAGTGCTTTATGAGCCAGTGTTTTGGCTACGCGTGTGACAGATGAAGTATGTTGTGTGTGTGTGTGTGTGTGTGTGTGTGTGTGTGTGTGTGTGTGTGTGTGTGTGTGTGTGTGTGTGTGTGTGTGTGTGTGTGTGTGTGTGTGTGTGTGTGTGTGTGTAATGGCTGGCACAAGCAGCAATGTCTGGACTGTGGAGTCCTATAGAGATGATGGTAGAAGTATGTGTTTAGTCACTTAACACAACTGCTCATTTGTGGCTCACACTAGCTCTGTCCCCACTTGTTATCTTGAATGTGTATTTCTGCGTGTGTGTGTGTGTGAGAGACTAAAGAGGGAGTCAGAGCTGTGTTAGCTTGGTGTGGATACTGTGTGAAGCATAGAGCATGTGCACAGTGTGCATCAAACAGGCCTTCTTAAAGGGGAATGGCAGCCCATTTCTGAATGAATTTTTTCTCAGGCTTTGTAAATAACACATGATTTCTCATCAATACGATGCAATTAAAACCAAATACGTGTGACAAAATATTCAGTGATTTGTATGCTTTTTTGTAGTATCTTGCTTTGTTGTTTTACCTTTCTAATATGCTCACTGTAGTTAATTTTTCAGTAATGCAAATGTTATGTAGTGGCATTTTTCAGTTAACATAAATGCACATTATGACATATTTGAACTTTATCTCTCTCTAATAGCACAATTACAGTTGCAACTCCTCAATCTGTTGCAAAGTCAGTCAAAAAACAAATTTGCATTGTAATATAAAATATATTTCCAAAAAGAAGTACGGCACCAGTAAAGATTAAAACAGTCAATAATAAATAATGTAAAAATACAACAGTATTAATAGGGTGGTAAATTGTATAAATACATAATTAATGTAAAAGTAGATGCACCAAAACTTGACTGGTCCATTAGTGGAATGATTGTCATGACTTTGTGTGTGTGTGCATGCTTGGGCTTGTGTAAGTGAGGGAGACTGAAGTTGACAGAGTGAGAGAGATACATTTACTGTAACATGCGAGACATGATAACTGAGGGTGACACCAAATCATAATAGGAAGAGTTGTTAAAGAGACAATGAAGAGAGGTGGCAAACCCAGAGAGTGGTGGAGACACCTGTACAGTTTTCTTACTTTCCTAATCATGTCATGCAGATATAAAAAATCCAATACCTTTTAGTGAAAATATTTGACTTAAGTTTTCACTGCCTGTTTGAGCTCAAAAGCTACAAAAGAGGAATTTCAATAAAATTGAAAAGCCGAAGTTTGGCTTTTGGGATCTCACTTTAATTTCCTGTTTTCAGCCATTGTTTGGATTTCCATGACAGCTACTTTATGCCATGCACATTTCTACGTGGACACACATCTGCAAGCAGGAATATTTGTTCTCACAGATTTCATGTAAAGTAATGGCACACTAACACTCACAGGTTCACTTTGCAAATGATGAACCAAAAAGAAAGAAAACCAGAGGGAATCAGAGTATGAATCAGATGTTTTTACGTGTGTGTGTGTGTGTGTGTGTGTGTGTGTGTGTGTGTGTGTGTGTGTGTGTGTGTGTGTGTGTGCGCGCATATTTGTGAGAGAGATAGGAGTGTGTGGGCTTGACTAAAATCGGAACACATATGAGAATGCTTTATTCCTCATGAGAAGTCAGAATTCAGGTTGCACTATTTCCTTTTTTCTGTACATAACAGTCACATGCATACACTGACACAATAACACAACATCTAACCATACAACGATTTGGTCATAATAAATTTCAGGAAGAACAAACTCACACATACACCTGTCTATATTAACAACTCTCCAGTTAAAATTGTAAACACATTCTTAGGCAAGTTCTTAGGCATCCACATTTCAGACTCCCGCACATGGTCGTTTTATATCGTTTGTATTTTATACCATTAAGATGGCACATCAGAGGCTTTATTTTCTGAGGCGTCTCAAGAAATATGGTATGTCAATGTTCAATCCTGCGTCGATCATGTAACTTTAGGGCAAAACTAAGCAACACAGCACTGAGCTTATGCAACAAATGTGATGTTTTCTTTCTTTGTGAAGACATTGGTAGTGTGAGTGTACTTAAGATGACCTGCACATGTAGTGTATTCCTTGGCATCCTCACACAACTCTTACCTGCCCCCACAGTAAGCAGGCGCGCACACCACACACACACACACACACACACACACACACACACACACACACACACCAAACACTATGTAAACATTTGTATATTGTGCGGAGAAAAACATAAGCCCAGCTATACAGAGTGATAAAGAACAGGGCATAAGAACAAATGTGTGGTACGTTATGTTGTATTTTGTAATGTAGTTACTGGATTTCAATTTTATGCATTTTTTAATGCATTTAATGCAAGTAGAAACAATACATTTTGTTTTTACTGTTGTTATTTTATTGTTGGGTTCAGTCAGTAGTTCAGTATTAAGCACAAGAGCATTTTAACAAAAGCAATGCAGAGACATGTGGATGAAATTCTGAAAACACATTCTATTACTAGCAGGAAATTCTAATAAACTGTGATAAAAAAGTCAAATAAGATCATCTGGTAATGCAACAGGCCTTATTAAAAGTTACACAAGAATAACACAGACCCATGCATAACACACATTTGAACAGGCATACTCAAAGACACTTATTTACTGTGCAACCCCCCCAAGCATGGCTGGTTGGCACTGACTGATCTATACAGACAGGGGAAGGAAAGGAAGTTTGCGGGAGATGGCAAGCGCATGGGGGAGGGAGATGTAGCGGCCCGGGAGAGTGATGTGGGAAGTCCTACAGAATATATGTCCACTCATTGTGTGCAGGATCAGATCCAAAATGACATTATAATATTTCTATGACATTAATGATAGCTGCAGAGTTTACAGTTATGTATTGACTGCTGTGCTGTTTGGGTTATGCATTGACTGCGTGTGCTCGTCTCTACTGTACACTATATATGCCGTGCTTTGACATTAGTATTATGTCTTGAAGTTTGTGTTTGCTCTGCTTGTAAGCACTCCGGTCGCACACAGATATCAAACATGCATGATGTCACTCTGACTCATGTGACTGTTGGCTCGCCACCACACGCTCAGATGTGGCTTTCCATACACACACATGTAACTCTCAGCTGGTCATGTAATCAGAAATACATAAGATGCCCAGATAATCTATATTAGAGCTGCAACAGTTTGTTCATCAGTCGATTGACAGAAATTTAATCTGCATTTTTTAAACAAGAATGCAGAAGTTCTTTGGTTCCAGCTTCTCAAATAAATATTGTGGTTTTCCTAATACTCTGAACTGAAAATCATTTGGTTTGGGTTAGGCACTAAAAAAGACATCACTATAGGCTTTGAGAACATTGCAATGGGGGAGGGTTGCACTTTTTGTTTTTACACGATTAGCGATTAATTGAATAATTGAGAAAACATTCAAAAGATTGATTGATAATGAATATAATCTTTAGTTGCAGCCCTAACATATATACTGTTTATGTAACGGTTTCTGGCTTTGAACAGAATTTTATAACATTACATTACTACATTTATAGTCATGTTAAACAGCAACCTTGAACAGTACAATTATCAGTGAAAAAAAAAAATTAAATAAACCATTTTACATATTTCTTTAAATAATTTTCTCTTTTCCATTACACTGTCCCGAATTGAACATGGAGACATGTTATGGTCACAGGCCTCCTCCAAATGTCTGCAGTACTTAACATAAAACATTAAGATTTATTACAGATCGTCAGTCAGGTTGACTGCCCGGCGGCTGCCTGGTTGATTTGTACATTTAATTAATTGGTACCTTGTAATCTATGAGACCCTATTTTTTTTATCTGTCTCTGAAGTACAAGCAGAGTAAGGAAAACATACTGTACTTCAGTATTCTCTGGTTCCTCATAATGTAATACACTGTAGTATTTTACAGTGTGGCTCAGTATCTTATGGTGAGTTTAAAAATGATAAAGATGTAAAATGCAGGCTACACTTAAGTTAAGCTAATGGGGTTCAGGCTCTAGCTTTATTTTTAGCATAAAGACATGAGGGCAGTATTTTCATCTAGTAACTTGAACAAGCATATTTCACAAACAGTCAAACTATTCCTTTAAATGCTGTAGTCTGTAACTGTTTGTCATCCTCATTGTCTATACTGTAATGTTGGTCTATTCTGTACACACATTTATTGCATTTCTGGGTCCAGGGACAGAGGGTGTTGAATGCTGTATGGTTAGTAAAGCCCCTTGATGCAAATTTGTGATTCATGATATTGGGCTATATAATTATAATTGACCCGACTTAATTAGGGGATGAGATATGGCTGGTTTGGGAGCACTAATAAATATTCAAGCGTATTGAATGTATTTGAATATTGAATTGAAAATAGTCTAGGGCTGTCATCAGTTTTTGTAGTCCTGGTCTCACTTCAGGATGCTGCAGTTTAAAGCTGGCGTTTATTTAAATAATAAAAGATAATGTATGAACAATGGTGCTCTAATTGCAAGACAACATGTTTTATTGTATTTTCATGACTGCATTTCCGCTCTTTGTCATTAAGCATGAAATGTAATTGGTGATTTGTGTGTAGTCTGGAGGAAGATAGACGGAGCCTCGTGGGCATTGCGCACAGGCCTTTTTGAATTCTTAATAGGTTTACATTACCGCTGTCCGCATGGCTCTGTCATATGGCGAGTTATGTAGAAGAATGCATGCTTCAGTGGGTTAGCATCCTTTGTCATGTGGTGATCTGAGCTCTGTGAGTATGTGAGATAAACATGAACACTCACCCTGTGGCAGAGGAAGGTCTGTACGGATGTGGGGGTCGGGAAGGAATGTGTATTATGTCGTGTTCTATCCTGCTCTGCATGAGTTTGTGCTGTTCCCGTGCAGTTTAGGACATAAACGTGCCGTGTTTATGTGTGTCTGTATATCCGTGAGTGCATGATGTATCAGGTATACCTAACAGAATAGTAGCAAGTGAAGTGAACACATAAACTTATCGTATGCACATACTGTATGAGAGAAGGGAACATACCATTGTAAGTCTCTTTACAACACAAATGAACTAAGATGAGTGAGTCAGAGATATTTATGGTCATCCCCAAAGGCATACTTCCTCACTCTCCTTCTCTTTCTGTGTCTCTCCCTTATTCTATTTCTGCTCGCAGTAAAACGTGCTGATGATTGAATAAATTGCTGGTTAATTGAGAGGGGATGCTTATCATTTGCTATTATATTTTACATGCTTTCACAAACAAGGAAGTCTCAATTTGCATAAATTTACTGCGCTTTGGAAGGCTAAAACTGTTCTGACAGTGTATTACATGCTGCTTTCCGCATCTTTACAATTATTACTCAACTACTGTTGTAGACCACACAGGAGAAAATTTTATATTAATATTAATAGAAAATCTGTCTAAATCATAGTATGTATTTGATCGATCTTTGGCAGGCATACAAAGATGAGCAGGATAAGTTTTGTTTATATGTCCTTGTGTTAGTTTTTTTCTAATTCTATGGCACTATGCTCACAAGTATGTGGTAATGAGTCACTACCCTAAGTACAAATAAACCAACTGATCATCAAAAGTACCTCTTTCACAACTCTAAGTATATCTGACATTTACTGTGTACAATAAAAACATCGAAAAAGACCAGTTTCACATTGAAATACACTACGGTCACACAAATTACATGCAGAACTTTGGATAGGATTTTCTTCTCTATTGTTAAAATACTTTTTAATAACACTATGCTTGTTGTTCATAACTATGTGTATGTTTTTTTGCCTATTATAGTCCAATGCCAAAACTTCCCAATCACCACCCTAAGGTGTGAGATTTATATGTGACCTTGGCGGGATTGAACCCACAACCTTAGTGTTGGTAATTTACAGTAGTGCTCAAACCATCATTGAAATAAAGGACCACTGCAATGATTACAGTGTGTCAATACAATAGTGTGGATGAGGCTTCTGATGACATCACTGCTGACCAATGTCAGACTTGGATTCGACATTCAAGAAGGTTTTTCCTCAAGGTGAACCATGAATTGTGAAAAATACATTGTGACTGGGACGAGTACTTATGGCCAAATCCAGAAGACTGAATTGATGCCGATTAGTATTGTGTGTGCTACATAAAACCTTTGCAGTATTTACAGAAATCTATTTTCTTTCAGTTCAGTTACAGTGTTTGTTTTTTGTTTTTTTATAGTATTTGATTTGATAAAACCTTACAGTAATATTAAGTCTTAATTGATCACACTTCTGATTATGGCATAGGAATTATGGAAATAGTTTGTTGTTGAATTTGATGGGTAATGTACAGTAACATTTGTGCCTACTGTATTGTGAAAACAGTGAATAAAAAAGCTCATCTTTAGCACTCTAAAGGGTAATTTGGAAATATGTATGAAACATCTTACATTGTTTGGTCTTGGACAAACTGATTGTAACAATAACTTAACTAAAAGAATTGCACTATGATATGTTTAGGTGACTTAACAAAAGTACTTGTTGTATTTCATCAAAAACTTAGTGGTTGAAACAGTTTCAGTGAAAGATGTTCACAAGCCACCTGACAGGAGAATCAGTTGCTCTGAATGCAAGATTTAATGATTTACAACAGGGGTCTACACCTTTTTTTAACCCAAGGACCTCCTAACTCAGAGAAAGAGAAACAGCGCAGGGACCCCCTACTACTAAAATTGTATAAAATTAAGTTACATAATAAACTGGGCCGACAACAACGGGTGGGTGGCCCAACGCCTTTATACTAAGTTCTTAAAATAGCCCACTAATTGTTGGCATTATTTTATATATTGTGTTTTAATGTTGAACATACATGTGGTATAGTGAATCCTTATAATTAATGCATCTGTGGATGGCTACCTTAGTGACTACCTTACCTATAGGCCAGTAAGCCTGTCAACAGAGGGGAGTTATATTTTCTAATAATATGTTTTCATTTTTGAAAAATCTTAAAAAATGAAGAAATAATACATTGATAATAATAATTAAAATTAAATAATAATTTGGAGCCCCCCCCCCCCCCCCAACATATTACTGCAGCAGTAATCTGTTGTTCCATAAATGCCTCTAAAATTGTTTATCTGTCACTTCCCTTCCATCCTCGTATGAATCGTTCTGTTCTCTCTGCTCCCTGCGGCCCAAGCATGCTCCGTCACAGAGGCAGCAGCCATAAGCTTAACTCAACCTTTTACATCAGTAACAAAGAGGCCCATGTCTCCTATTCTGGGCTAAGTGCTTCTCACAATCTGCAGTAAACTGTCGGGAAACGAGCCCTGCAGCCCACAGTGCTCTTGTATTTATGGTGTCCGCAGAGAACACAGGGCAAAGGATTAAGGACTTCCCCAGGTGGCAAGGTTATTATGTATATAATAATAATAAAAATAATAGTATTATTAATAATAATAATAGTGTGTGTGTGTGTGTGTGTGTGTGTGTGTGTGTGTGTGTGTGTGTGTGTGTGTGTGTGTGTGTGTGTGTTTGTGTGTGTGTGTGTGTGTGTGTGTGTGTGTGTGTGTGTGGCTTTTAGCATTTGTCTCTATGAAAAACGGCCAATGAAAAGTTAAGTGACTTTTGTGTTGGCCAACAAATTACGACAAATTATGTATACCAGCCTTTGAGCAGAGTTTACGTTGACCTGCCTCATGCATAAAGGATGAAAGAGCCTCTATCTGGTTTCATATCTCCAGGGAGGTCCCAGGACTGTCCTTAATAAGCTAAGTCACCCTGTGCTACTGTCTGCACCTTCTGCCTCTCACACATCTCACTGCACTAACATGAAATACCACCTTTATCTAGCAATGTGTTGCTAACTTCGCTCCCAGTCGACCTCAGCCTGATGGCGTGATGTTCCCGTGTTCCTCTCTGTCTTTGAAACAACCTAGAGAAAGGCTTAATGCTGAGTTACATCACTGATTCCACATACACTCTTGAAACAGTATTTTTATTCAGTGTTTGTCCCTTTTTAACTTCTCTCCGATACATTCATGCATCAGTGTGCAAGAGATCTCTGACTGGTTGTTCAGCCTACTGAATCAGTGTTTTCATCCAATCAATGCCATTTTGTCCTTATTTCTGCTTTTTCCATTTTTTAATTCAACAAAGACGCAATGCTGAGTTGCAAAGCTGACAACACTTGTGCACAGCCAAAGAACTTTTTACCTTTATATCATGTATTATCAATTAATCTTCTAAATTAATAACAAAGGTTTTTGTTACTTATTTTTGGATTACGAGTACAGACAATTGACTAGTTATTTCCTGTCGTGCAGACTTGGACAGAAGTTACATTTATGTCAGTGGTCATCTGTCCGCCCACTTTATTTTCTGATGTGTGTTCACAAGCAAAATATTCAAACAGTCAGATTGGTTTGGTGTGTAATAAACCATTAAGACAACCAGCTCATGGTCTCTATTTAAATTGAGGTTACTTGATACTAAATAAAAACACCACTACCTGTCCTTTCTAGATTGAAATGTTCTTTTGCACCTAGTCAAGGTTTCTCGTGTTGTGATGGTTCTCGTCATGGTCTGTGAATATGTTCTGAGACTTGTTGAGAAAAGATGAGATTTGGCTGTTCTGGTTAAACAATGTTGTTTTTATTTTTTGAATTTGTTGATGCTCTGTGAATGGCATTTGTGTAACAACATGCACCTCATTATTTATTAGTTTATTAACAACATTCTAATGTATTTATAAAAATATATAATATTTTAATTGGTATTAATAGGTCTAATAGGTACCTGTTTAACATTACGGTGTAGGCCTACTAGGTAGCAACAATCTGGCATTTGGGAGGAATTTAAAGAGAACTGCTAGTATTTTTTTTACAGTATTGGAACACAAAAAGTAACACTGTAGATTGAATGAATTACACTAGAGATTGCAGACCATAGTCTAAAGCATTACCCAGTCAGGTCCTGGAATTTCTTTCATTGTTGTCTCTGGTTTTTCCACAAAAATTAGCTTTGCACATTCATCAATACTATAGAGATGGATTGAAATGATCACATCAAATTCTTTATCCGTTCGTTCGTCTGTGTGTGCTTCTGTATTTGTGCTTTAGTTGCAGTATGCAGTATTTGTACCTGCTTTATACAGCCAACACACTATTAATGCCATGCTCATGCTTTTTCATGACAATTCATCATATCTTGTTCTTATCAAAAATATATGTTTTTTTGTGTGTCTGCAGGAAACCGTTGAGTATGCCTTCCTCATCATTTTCACAATTGAGACCTTTCTGAAGATTATTGCTTACGGCTTGGTGATGCACCAGAATGCGTACGTGAGAAACGGTTGGAATATGCTGGATTTTGTCATTGTCGTCATAGGGTAAGTCCTCAAGTTCAGTTATTTCAATTAACTTTTTTGTATAATGTGTTTGATTAAACCTATTAACTTTGTCCTTTTGCAGACCAAATCATCAGTTTTTATTATTTCAGTTTGGGGTTTGGATTTGCACTTTGATCTCAATTTGACAGTTGCAGTTTACAGTTTGACAGTTTCTGAGACAGTCAGCGTTAAAGTTAACGTTTCTTAAGCCTCTGTTCCAAGCGGCCAAGTGCGAATTGAGACCCTCATACACCCACAGTATATGACCCAGAAAAGACAGAGAGAATAAATCAGAGCTTTACCACCACTGGCGTGAGTCACCATCTCTCCATACTTCATCTCTTCTCCAACACTTCCTCCCATTTTCCCTCTCCTCTCACTGTCTTTCGCTCACTCTTCCATACTGCTCTGCTTTTATCTCTGCAGCTTTTTCTTTTACTTCCCCTTCCATTTTGATCTTGTACGTTAAGCTTTACACTTCCCCACCTCACTCTGCCCTCATTCCTATCTCCTGCACACTCTCCTTGTGTTATCTTCATCCTTATAGCAGCTTCTCTTTTTTTTCCTTTATCTTCCTTACTCTCTCTCCTTTCTCTCCTCTCACACACACAGTCCAGTGGGTAGCTGGGTTAGATCTCTGTCTGTTTGCAGCATGCAAGGTTGATCGGTCATGCAGTCAAATGCAAAGACGGCTGCTCCTGCTATGGAGACTGACTGTCGCTTCTAAATCACTGAAATGACCCACTGAAATAATACTGCCAGTATCAATATATAGCTAATATATAGCTCTAAAACGGCTATATAAAATCATGTTGAAAGGTCAAGGTTCAGCCTACTTCACAGCAACCTTCATCGCAGCATGTTTGTATGTCTTTGTATTTATAGATTATAACATGTCACATTATGGTTCAACAGAGGTTAGTAAAAGGTCATAGGTGGTCAAAGATTCAGCCATGCTTTAATGTATTTCTTTATTCAATACTCCTCCTCATAGAAAGAAAAGTGTTGAAATGCAAGAAAAATATCTTAGGCCTGTAGGGTACAGTAAAAATCCTTCTTTTGTGACTTATCTAATTTACACAAAAAAAGTCAAAAACAAGTGGTGAGGGAAAGATTTGTTCAAAACATAATTGTATTACTGTAAAAGGATGTGGGTTTCAGAAATGTAAATTAGCTTTAGAAAGAAAAAAAAGGTAACAGTAAGGTCATGTAAAAGAACATTTATTGAATTTATCAAAAAAAGAGACACATTCCATTTTGAGGGTACAGTAGTAGAGGTGACTAATGATGAGATCAGAAGATTTATTTTTACGTAAAGGATCAGTGTGTTTAAGCTCTTGAACTACATTTCTTAAAGCTGTAGTAATCAATATTTTCATATAACATTAGCAATGGATTTAATGACAACTAGAATTATCACCCTAATCTGCAGTTCCCCCAGCTTTTAGTTGGCAACTAGCTGGTGAACATAAGTAGTGGAGCATTTAGCAGCTAAAGAGACCAAAACATAAATACAGTGAATATTGGATTTATATTATCCAAGTATTGATCATTTTTAAATGCACGCTATACAGATTTATATATTGGATGTACAAATTTCCATGCAGCCATTGTTTCCATTTTTTCCTTCACACTGTAAAAATCAATTAGCAATCGACTTTCATACAGATATGTATTGAAACCAGTGGGGGAAAAAAACTTTCCCACAGTTTTGTGATTTGTAGTTAATAGACTAAAACAGTTAAAACCACTTGACTCTCTAAATATTGAGATGTTTATGCAGTTTGACCGGTAAAGAAACTTGATGGATCACTTTTATCAAAGTCGTTCTCTTCAGGTATATGCAGTAAAAAAAAAGTGTTGATATGTTTTCTTCTGAACATGACTGAATGAGTAATGAAACCCTAGTGGCAGGCGGTCTGTCTTACAGCTGTGACTCAGTATAACATAAGTCTGAGCAGACTGTGCTTATAGGCCCTCAGAACTCCTTCCTATCGGCAGCTTTATTCATTGCTCACAGTCCACAGCTTTAATGTGATGATGTGTCGAGATGATTTCCCCTCTTGGCTAGGTGAGAAACGTCTAACTGACTGTAATGAACTGTCCTTTTTCCTGGTGAGGGATTTGGTCACTGCTGATTTCACTTTGTGACAACAATAAGGAAACCGCTCTTGTACATGTACATGTATGCTGTTTGTACACTGTAACTGAGCATTTAGACAAAGGGGATGAAATGCTGCTATTCTGCACTCTCAGCATCGCGCCTGGCAAAAGTAAAAATACTATGAATATGTGGAAGCTACCACTACAGTGTTTATTATGTATGTTAGTATGTATGTATATATATATATATATATATATATATATTATATATATATATATATACTGTGTATATATATATTAACATTAATGGTGCATTGCATTTAATGTGTGTAGTACTCTTTTAATCCAACTGTGTCCTGGTGATATCAGTATGGTTTGTGGGTGGCTGTAAAGTAAACGTTGGCACACATTATACTACATTATAGTTTCACAGCTCATGCTTTGAGGGATCAAAAATGCTCTCAGCCTCAAATATCGACTATTCTGCTTTTTTCTGCTTATTTTGTTTAAAAAATATGATTGTCGTTTTTCTAAAAACAATGCCTAGTATAATTTTCCAGAGCCAAAGGTGACATCAGCTAATTGTTTGTTTGGCATCTCCTTTCTTGAAAATGGACTGAAACAATTAATCAAATTATTTTGCTTTTTTGTTGATCAACTAATTGAATAATCAACAAATCATTTCAGTTATGCTAACTCAGCTGAGATGCAAACAAGTTGTTGTATGTAATACAGAATGTTTTCCTCAGCAGGCTAATAATGTGAAGTTCTGTCTTTGCTCTCTGATAGACTCTTCAGTGTTGTCTTGGAGCTTTTGACCAAAGAAGAGAAGGTAGAAAGCGAAGCAGAAGGAGAAGGTATCCATCCATCAATGCAAGGACATGGAGGAAAACCAGGTGGATTCGATGTTAAAGCCCTTCGAGCCTTCCGTGTGCTGCGACCCCTGCGACTGGTCTCAGGAGTACCCAGTAAGTACTGAGCTCCATATACAAACACCATGTTTAACCCGTGTAACTAAATATATGAAATAAGATATATATTTACCACATTTTTTCTGTATATATTGTATAATGATCTTAACCCTTATTATTCCCAGTAAATTCTAGGTTGAAGGGTTACACATCACAAGTCCAGATGGTCTATGTATCATCCCTGAGGACTGTTTTTCAAAAACATCTATTCAACATCTACATAAGCACCCTAGAGGCATGAGCTCTGTTATAAAAACAAACTCAGAGTAAACACTTCTGACAAATGTATGAACTATATGTTGTTCTATATGTACTGAAATGTATAATATACTAAAACTGGTATCATCCATCCATCCATCAATCTGTATATACATATCTGGGGCCAGGTTGCAGGGGCAACAGCTCTTGCAGGGGACCTCAAACTTCCCTTTCTTGAGCCACATTAACCAGCTCTGAATGGGGGATCCCGAGGCGTTCCCATGTCAAGGTGGAGAATTAATCTCTTCACCTAGTGCTGGGTCTTCCCTTGTCTTGCATTGCAAGACCTTTCTCCATAGCATGGAGGGTCTGGCTAGTCCACAGAACATTCCAGGATGAGAGAAAAACATTCACTGGTTTATTGTCATTTCTTTAAACCAATCACAATCGTCTTTGGCGATGCTAAGCGTCGGACAGAGCAACAGCGGCTCTGCAAAATGGACTCGGAAAGGAACTTGTTTTGGGGGAACATGTGTATGTTCAAAAGTTGTTTTAGTCATGCAACAGAAAACTCATTTAACAGATCTAGCTAGCTGTCTGGATTTACCTTGCAGTGACCTGAGGAGCAGTTAACCTTAGTCCTCATAAATTGACCGCAGTTTAAAATTCTAACACAAAGAAAGCGGAAAGTGGCGGACATCTAGCCAAAATTAGGGACATCTGGCAGACTTTTTTTGGTACCGGAGCAATCCCGGAAATGTAACGTCGTCAATATAGACTAGGTCTTCCCCAAAGTCTCCTCTCAGCTGGACATGTCTGGAACATCTCTTTAGGGGAGCGCCATGGTCATGGTCAAACTGGTATCAAATTTGTAAATAAAAAAACACACTTCCTTTTTGTGGGGGAAACATACAGTAGTCTAAAGTATAATCATCCCACACTGCACACATACTGTATGCTCAGATCCAGGTTGATAAACAAAATGTTATAAGTGTACAGTATGTCTTATAGTTTTATATTTAGGTCATTAGCCCGTCATTATGTGAACCATCATGACTTACAAAAGACACAAGTTATTTCATTGCAATAATGAAGACTGGTACCAACTGATGTTTCCAGCTGTGTTTCGTACTGTGCATTCAAAGTACAGCCAAGCTTCATATAATGTGTTTATTTTCCTCATTGCTTAGGTTTACAGGTGGTGTTGAACTCCATCATTAAAGCCATGGTCCCTCTCCTTCACATTGCCCTCCTGGTCTTATTTGTCATCATCATCTATGCGATTATCGGCCTGGAGCTTTTCATCGGTAAAATGCACGCAACCTGCTTTATTCCTGGCTCAGGTATGCCCTCTTGATTTTCTGTTATATATAAACTTAAGTCATCTTTTTTAGTCTACACGTCTAGTATTTTGAATACTGTAACAAGCAATACTTTTATGTTAAAAGTAGCCTGACCTACACTGACTTTCAACAAACATCAACATGCATTTCTCCATTATGAAGGTGAAACCTAATGTTTAATCTGACAGCATGTTGACCCAACTAAAAGATGTATAATGGATTCTTTACACAAATAAGACATAATAGCTTATGTGCTTGACATATTGCACAAACTGAAGCATAAAAAGTCACAGGCATGCTTTTTCGATCATTTATTTGAATCATTTTGTCTCAAATGGGTAATAAAATAAGATCAGTGTTTTTCTAGTTGCAACACCATGACCATAAGGACACACTATAGTATAGACAGACATATTTCTAACACTGTTACATTTTTCTGTGTTACTTTAACTTCTTTTTTTTTTTTTACAATGTCTATGTGGATGTCTCATGTGGGTGATGACATTTATACACTGACATTGCAAATCTCTTCAGGTGTCCCTAACTTAAATTACCTGGTTGATGCACCAGCCAGGTTGTTTTGTCCGAGATGGCTTGTTAAAACACAGTGTTTGTTTTCCCTCCCTCCCTTGTGCATCATGCTGCTCTGCTCTACTAAGAGTAATACCAAGTAAGAATGTTTTCCTGGAGAACTGCAGCTTTCTCCTTCCTCTCCAGATGAGAAGGGAGGCATTCACGTTACGCTGTTGGTCAAAACAAGTGTTAATTCTGCAGTTAAGCCTAGATGTGAAAAAAATCAATTTTTATTTGCTAATCCTGCAATCTTGCGAGCAAGATAAATCATTATAACTACTATACTACAATAACTGTGATTAAAGTGAGAAAAGGTAAAGAAATTGATCTGAAGGCCAGATGTAGCAGTCAGAGATGCTCACATGTCCATGTCAAGTCTCTCGTAGTTATTAGTGTTATATCACCTGCTGCGTTCCATCCAGGCTTCTTAGAACACTACACTAGATATAAGGAAATCCAAGTATTGCAGTCAGCAGGAAGTACATTATTACGTAAATCTAATATCAGAAGTTTGGCAAACAAATAAATGCCCATTCATCTTTTCATAACATCTAGGAAATGACTGTCAGGGTTAAACTCCCGTAGGTCGTAGCTGAAGCAAGCTAACGTTAGATGGCCAATGCTGAGCTAAACTTGTTTGTTAACCTATCAGAATACGTTCTTAGGTGTGTAATAATGTTAGATGTGGTAGAGGCAGAATCCTTTATCATGATGCCACATATTTTGCATTCAGTGTTATTTTTGTTTGGGCCTTGTTGTCTGAAGTTTTTAAAGCCAAAGCTTCTGGTGAATGGCACAGCAGCTGCTGCTGCGGTCGACATGTTTGTTGTACTCTCTCACGCGTAGCCGTCCACAGCAGATACGTTACATATAGGCTTTTGGTTTGTGAACACTGTTTGAAATAATCTAATATTTATTATAACATATTATAATATACAATATTATTATATACATAATGTATAATACATATATGATTACAATCCTAGTTGTATCCTTTCTTTCTTCAGATGTGATAGCAGAAGAGGAACCAGCTCCATGTGCGATCTCAGGGCATGGGCGGCAATGCCCCATCAATGGCAGCGTGTGCAGGGAAGGCTGGCATGGTCCCAACGGTGGCATCACCAACTTTGACAACTTCCTGTTTGCCATGCTGACAGTGTTTCAGTGTATCACCATGGAGGGCTGGACGGACGTGCTATACTGGGTAAGTCTCTGCTCTCCCAGTTCAATATCCTGTGACTGTCACATGCCTTCAGCTTAAACGTCGACTCAGATCAGACACAACAATAATGTGACTGACATTCTGAAGATGGAGCTGCTGATAACTTCCTGAGGCAGCTCTTATCGCTCTGATATGATTGATTGCCTAAATGATTGGATGCATCAACTCACAACAACAATAAGATGCTATCCTGGTACTTTTCCTACAAGATCTTTATTTTTCTTCATCTGAAGAAAAAGCAACTTTTGACTATCTTTTCTTCTGTTCTTCTTTTCTGACTGTTTCTTCATTTAACAGTTTGTTTCACTCTTTTTTCCCTCTCTTACCCCTCCTCTCCTTCCTCTGTGGTGATGCTTGTTCCTCCAGATGAATGATGCTATGGGCCTTGAGCTTCCATGGGTGTACTTTGTCAGTCTTGTGATCTTCGGCTCCTTTTTCGTTCTTAACCTGGTTTTGGGTGTGTTGAGCGGGTAAGCATCTTCCTCTCTTTGCAGACAGAGACCTTCTGCTTGATTTCAGGCTGGAGGTTCTCTGTTCTTGTTTGTGTTTCTGTCTGTTAAACGGCTACTTTTGGCTCCTGTAGGTCAACGATGCCATTGGATGGGAAACACCTTGGATTTACTTTGTTAGCCTGATCATACTGGGATCCTTTTTTGTGTTAAACCTTGTGTTAGGTGTGCTAAGTGGGTAAGAGGAAACGTGTGCAGTGGTTTTTGTTTGCAGTGTGCAAAGCATGTATGTAGTGGTTTGTTATTTGCTTAAAATGTAGTGTTAGCCTGCGTATAAACTATGCTGCAGCCATGGGAAGTAAGATCATGTGAACCTTTATACTAAAATATGGAGCTATTAAACCTGTGATTGGCTATTCTGTGTTAGGACCATGAGATATACAGTATGAATGTTCTTTCTCAGACATTGGCGTCATACTATCACGTTCTTCCAGTAGCAACTGCAAAGTGAGCGTTTCCTCCTCCTCATCATCAGCCCCCCCCCATCCTCAACCCATCCAACCTCCTGAGAAGGAAATTAATCTTATTCCTCGCCCTTCACTCCCTCTGCGCTACTAAGCTCTCTCAAACCCCAGTTTGCTTTTCCAGCTCTGTGGAGTGGGGGGTGGGGTATTACAGTTGAATTAACTCTGGGCGGTTGACCAGCCAGCAAAGCCAGATGTTTTTTTAAAAAGCCAACAAGGTTACCAGAATCATCAACTCAGACACTCCTGCAGTCCTGTTGGCTGCTGTAAATTGGCACATTTTGTTACGTGCATCCATTTTCTAAATGCAGTTTTACAAATGCTGCTTTGCTACCTTCTTACCATGAAGTCTATGTATTTCTTTCAGCATAGAAAACATCCCACGTGCACTGAATATATTTATGTACCATCTTCTGAATCTCTACATACTGTAGTTTCCACAGTTGTTCTATGAAATATATGAGTCTAGATGCTGTGCAAATGTTTCGTGCCTCTTAAAACCATCTGTCCTCCTAAATTGCCTTTTCTGTATGAATAAGATGCTCGCCTAAAGGATACGCTACTGTACTGTCGGGCTCTAAATATAGTGCTGTGTCTGTCTTTCAAAGGTGTACATCTCCCTCCAGTGGCTAGGGTTCACAAAAACACACAAGGCATTGAAAGGTTATGATTGAAGTATGTGAATATGTAGAATGTATTTATGCAGTGTAAGGGAAATGTTCAGATTGTTAGAGATTATTTAGTATAGGAAGTAAGACTTGTTTAATTCCATTTTGTGTGAAAAAAAACAACAACCTTTTTCTTGTGTGCTGTGACGTTTCTCTGTGTGTTTTGGGTAATTTATGCACTCCTGTGTGTTTGTATGTGTTTGCATTTTTTTGTCTATGTGTGACTCTGCAAACCCAGAGAGTTCTCCAAGGAGAGAGAGAAGGCTAAAGCCCGTGGAGACTTCCAGAAGCTGCGTGAAAAGCAGCAGCTCGAGGAGGATCTGAAAGGTTACTTGGATTGGATCACTCAGGCTGAAGACATCGACCCCGACAATGAGGATGAGGCTGATGAGGGGACAAAGCGCAACCGTAAGCACCTTCTCCCATTTCTCCCAGAGTAATGCTGCGCTGGCATCACAAGAGCCCTTCACTACAGCAAACTGATTGAATCTGATACTGCTGCATCCAAACAAATATCTAGCAGTGTTTATCATTGGTGACTTGAGAGGGTTTTGAACTATAACTCAAGGTATTTTTATATAATCAGAAAATACAATGAGTTGGTCCTCAAGAAATCTATAGTGTGGGCATTTTTTTTTAAAAGGGGAAAAAGTGGAATAGTTAAAAAAAAATTTTTATCTCAAATGAAAACAAAACAGGTTCTTTTCCTTGCACTCCTCTGTCCATTTGGGTTGAAAGTGCTCTATTTTTCACATTGACCCAGATAACTGGTCATCATATTAAGACAAATCTAGCACAGATACAATTGGTATTAATTAGGTAAAAAGAAGCTCCAAGCTAAGACGTGCTCCTAATTTATCGTCACAATTTTGCATCAACTTTTAACAACCAGGCAAAAAGAAAAATCACCAGAGAGAGAATGCTTTCTCCACCAACTGCTGCATTAATAGTCCATAATGCAATTCGTGCAGGTCCTTTGTTGGTCTGATTAAGCTTTTCAAAAGTCATTCTGGTAATTGTAGGAAATCACTTACTGAAGCAGAAATAGATGAAGCAGGTTGATTGAACGTGGCCGCAGCTAAAATGTCAGTTGCACTACAGTAATTGCAAATTTGCACGGTTAACAGTTTCATAACAATTGATGATGGAATTTGTCCCTTAACGATTAGCAAAATTATCGATAATTGTGCTATAGTCAAGGATACTTTCATTATACACAATGCACACACATACAGTGGTGTAAAAAAGTGTTTGCCCCCTTCCTCATTTCCTGTTCCTTTGCATGTTTGTCACACTTAAGTGTTTCGGAACATCAAACCAATTTAAACAATAGTCAAGGACAACACAAGTAAACACAAAATGCAATTTGTAAATGAAGGTGAAAGTGAAAAAAAATCCAAGCCATCATGGCCCTGTGTGAAAAAGTGATTGCCCCCTAAACCTAATAACTGGTTGGGCCACCCTTAGCAACAACAACTGCAACCAAGCGTTTGCGATAACGTGCAATGAGGCTTTTACAGCGTCCTGGAGGAATTTTGGCCCACTCATCTTTGCAGAATTGTCCTAATTCAGTTACATTAGAGGGTTTTCGAGCATGAACGGCCTTTTTAAGGTCATACCACAACATCTCAATAGGATTCAGGTCAGGACTTTGGCTAGGCCACTCCAAAGTCTTCATTTTGTTTTTCTTCAGCCATTCGGTGGTGGACTTGCTGGTGTGTTTTGGATCATTGTCCTGCTGCAGAACCCAAGTTCGTTTCAGCTTGAGTACACGAACAGATGGTCGGACATTCTCCTTCAGGATCTCTTGGTAGACAGCAGAATTAATAGTTCCTTTTATCACGGCAAGTCTTCCAGGTCCTGAAGCAGCAAAACAGCCCCAGACCATCACACTACCACCACCATATTTTACTGTTGGTATAATGTTCTTTTTATAAAATGCAGTGTTCCTTCTACGCCAGATATACTTGGACACACACCTTCCAAAGAGTTCCACTTTTGTCTCATCGGTCCACAGAATGTTGTCCCAAAAGTCTTGGGGATCATCAAGATGTGTTGTGGAGAAATTGAGACGAGCTTTGATGTTCTTTTTGCTCAGCAGTGGTTTTCTCCTTGGAACTCTGCCATGCAGGCCATTTTTGCCCAGTCTTTTCCTGATGGTGAAGGCATGAACGCTGACCTTAACTGAGGCAAGTGAGGCCTGCAGTTCTTTGGACGTTGTTGTGGGGTCTTTTGTGACTTCTTGGATGAGTCGTCGCTGCGCTCTTGGGGTAATTTTGGGCGGCCGGCCACTCCTGGGAAGGTTCACCACTGTTCCATGTCTTCGCCATTTGTGGATAATGGCTCTCACTGTGGTTCTCTGGATTCCCAAAGCTTTGGAAATGGCTTTATAACCCTTTCCAGACTGAAAGATCTCAATTACTTTATTTCTCAATTGTTCCTGAATTTCTTTGGGTCTCGGCATGATGTGTAGCTTTTAAGGATCTTCTGGTGGACCTTACTGTGTCAAGCAGCTCCTATTTAAGTGATGCCTTGATTGTGAACAGGTGTGGCAATAATCAGGCCTGGGTGTGGCTAGAGAAATTGAACTCAGGTGTGGACAACCACAGTTATAGTATGTTTAAACAAGGGGGGCAATCACTTTTTCACACAGGGCCATGATGGTTTGGATTTTTTTTCACCTTTAATAATAAACACCTTCATTTACAAATTGCATTTTGTGTTTACTTGTGTTGTCCTTGACTATTGTTTAAATTGGTTTGATGTTCCAAAACACTTAAGTGTGACAAACATGCAAAGGAACAGGAAATGAGGAAGGGGGCAAACACTTTTTCACACCACTGTAGATGCATACCTGCATAACATAGAGGTATCTGTTGACTACTGTTTTGTATGTGAAAGGGGGCTTTAAGCAGAGCTGTACTGATTGTTAATATCTTCACGCTCGATCCATGTCACTGATGGAAGTGGAGCATGCTGTGAGTACCACTAGAGTTTATCTGAGAATGGTAAAAAGGGAAAAAAAAGATCTTACTCGAGCAGTAGAAAAACTCCTAATCCACATCCTCTTTATTTAAGCAGCAGACACGATGCAGCACAGAGAAACTGCAACTGATTCACCTTATAGTTAGTCTTTATTTTTATACACTCTGTCTGCTCATTACGATCTGCCATCATTTCGAATGTACTTTGTCCATTTACTGTCGCCTCCCACCTGTCTTTTCCTCTAGTCATGCCTCATTTATAAAGTTAGATGTTTAGGCTCCTAGTAAAAGCTGTTGGGGTTCTGTGTGACGAGGAGGCAGGTCCATACTGCTTTTCTTCAACATCCATCCTGGCTTTTGGTGTCTGTCGACAATAAATGAGCCCCTGCTAACACGTTAACATGTGAATGCTTTAATTTGCACTGTAACATGTTAGTGAAGGGCCTCATCACCTGCAGGCGCTTCCAGTGACTAACAGCTCTCCGTGTTGTTCTTCTGCCTTCCCCAGTGTCTGCAGCCCCTGTGACTCCTGCTGCTCTTGTCATTGTTGGATATTGATATTTTGAATACTGTTGTTGTCCTGTGGTGCTTGTCTGCTCTGACCCATTTTGATAGCAGCCCATTCTCGCCCCCCATGTCCCTCTGCTGTGCTGTTGTGTCTGAATGCATGGACTTGCATGCATTACACATGAAGGGGTGACTCTGGCTGACCTTACTGAGAAGAAGAAAGGAAGGTTTGGGTGGTTCAGCCAGTCGTCCGACACTCATGGTAAATCCTGTGGTTTCCCTCCAGTGTTCTCTTGCTCTTGTGTATGTGTACCTGAGTGTGTATGGGGTTTATGCTCAAATTAATCTGATACAGAACAACGTTTAAGTAATTAGGTCAAAATCAGATTAGACATGATCTTTCAGGAGTTTAGTTTTTTTACAAAGTAAACTTTATGGCCGTTTCCAAAAACTGTTGTTAAAGGAAGTTGCCTCGGTGAGCTGACCGACAAGACATTTAAACATTCAACACAGCATTATAAGAAAATATCATGTAGAACTGATTCAAATAGAAAAGATAAGCTCAAAATGAATACCTTAGAGTGCAGAAGGAAAGGAAACTTAAATAACCTTAAATATCATAAATAATTGAAAGACAACCATGAACCTCAAATGTCATTTGTTGCTGCTTGCTTGTGTTTCATCTTGTGAGCATAACAACACACACAATAATCATTTAAACTTTACTTCCATCAATCAGTGAAGAATCACTGATTTTCTCAAATACTCAACTGCATTATTGGTGAACACATCAGGACTTAAAACTAGGTGGTAAGCAGCAGCGGCCTTAAAAACCCATTTGGAGCATCCTGAGTGACAGCTGAGGAAGAGTGTGTGTGTGTTTGTGTGTTGATGTGCAGCCTAATGTAATACCTCATCACTTTGTGGTTTACTATTGTTAAACCCGTTGTGTCTGAGCATCACAGCTTTTGTTCTCTCCTTTTTTTCCTCCCTGTTTTGTCTAGGGTTTACTGGTTTTAAATTAAAAAGCCTATATTTTACCTATGAAACAAGTCTTATATGAAATAGAAATCCAACTATGTTTTCTATGATAGCTGGCACGCCCTGATTCCTCTTTCCATGTCCCATTTTAAAAGCAGCGACTCAGTATGAATATATAGGAAACAGGGCTAAACCCAGATCACTACTCCAGCAGTCAGCACTATTTTCAGAGCTAAGAGCTGTCCGACCACTCTGGAATCAAAGCCAACACGTCTACATAAGCTAAGCAGCACACACCATGCTCCCTCATACGAGTTAAAGCACTGAGACGTTTTGCACAGTTAATCATCATCTGTCTGCACAGACAGTCTTTCCGCAGCGCTGGCAGTACTTTGAGTGTAGTATTTCACAGACAGCTTTAAGAGCTCTGTCCACCTCGGCCTGCTCCCCTCTGCTACTTCATTGTCTGTATCAGTCAGCCCTCATACAGCAGCTGTCCACTCGCCTGTCCCATGTCAGCTCTCTTTCAGCACTTGGTAAATGATACTAATAATGACAGTGATGCACAGCCACAGCGCTTAGCTCTTTCCTTTCTATAAGGTTGAAAGTTTTGTAGCTGCAATGTAGCTTTGGAGAAGAAAAAATAGCAATTTTGTCACTTACTTTTTTAAAGTCACCATCAAAATATTGTGATGCACTTAGTTTTTAGAGTGTAACGTTTTTTAATCTTGCTGATTTGTTTGTTCTTTTAGTGTATCTTTTTTCTTCATTCTGAAGAAATGCCTGTCAGAAAAGCCTGATGTGATGTCTCCATTTCATTTCTTTAGACACTTCTTCCATCTGGGATGTACTGCACTCCAGTCTATCTAATGGTGTAGAATATTGTGCCACTGTGAAGCACATATGAGTATTTTTTTGTAAATGTCTGCTTTATTTGCTGCTGCAGCAAGCGTTCCACCCAGCGAAACAGAATCTGTGAACACTGAGAATCAAAACGGGGAGGAGGAGAAGACACCATGCTGCGGACCACTGTGGTGAGAACTTTACACAACAAACCTATTAGAAACAAGATCACAGGTATTACTTTGAATTTCTATACATCAGGTTGCTGTCCCTTCTGGTGCTGCTACAGAGGTTTAAAAACCATCAGTCCCTCACGTTACAGGTTTTCTATCCTCCGTGCTACTCTCTTTACTTTTTGATTCCTAATTTTAAAAAAACAATCAAATGGTTATAGCAACTTACTTGCATGTTTATATTGCCTTTCTACGTTTTAATGCTGCTAACGTTTGCGGTTGGACACTTTAACGTTGTTATCAATGGACCTCTCCATACCACTCCATTGCTTCTATCAAACCTTTGCTACAACCTGCATTTATAAACTTTGACAAATTCTTCTTTCTTTCAGTCAAAAAATTTCAAAGTCAAAGTTCAGGTCAGTATCTTTATGGGTCTGTGTCTCTGCATGGTGCATATAGTACAGCTGTTATCATATGGGTCTGTGCCCAGCATTAAATTATACAAATGTTTATTTGTAAGTGCTTGGCTTTCATTTTACTTTATTTTAATGAGACTTTACTGGGGAGGAACAGCTTTTAGAAAGTCAGCATATACCATAAAATGTTTTTATAGAATAGTCTTACGCAGTATTTTTCAGCTCATTTACTTTACAGTATGACTTGCAAAAAATATATTGATACAGTTCCCCCGGGACTCCTCCCCCTCCACTCCTCTGCATTCTTCTTATTAATAGAAACAAATGTAGAGTTTACCTTAAACTAAGGTGATTTGTTTTAGTGTTTGGACATTGTGATGTATGTGACCAGATTCTGTGTTCTTCTAAATCAATTCATTAGCAAAGTGAGTCACACACACACAAGCGTCATACTTCATACTGACATTGCTCTCTGCTCCTGCAGTCGGCGCTGGCGCCGTTGGAACAGGTTCTGCCGCAGGAAGTGCCGGTTGGCTGTCAAATCGGTGCCTTTCTATTGGTTGGTCATCATCCTGGTGTTCCTCAACACGCTCACCATATCATCAGAGCATTACAACCAGCCAATGTGGCTCACACAAGTACAGGGTATGAACAGCACTACAGTACATATCAAAGTCTTATTTAAAAGAAAGAAAGTAAGAAAGAAAAAAAAATTGATTCAGTTTCTTATTACCTCATTTGTCTATTTTCTTTAGTTAGTGTGATATGTTACGTTTTAATAAAACTAGAATTTGTGGAGAAAACTAACATTTGTGGAGATTTCACCTATTTTCTCAATTATTTAAATAGAAATCTATACAAATAAAATATTAGGGAAGATTTTATATGTTATCCATATTTTATTTATTAAAATGCAATGTTTGTGTGTGCAGCTGTTATATTTGTGCAGCCTAGGTTTTCAATCTCTAAGTGGTTTAACAACATGATGATCTCTCTCTCTCTCTCTCTCTCTTTTGCTCTCTCCATTTATTTTGTTTTTATTTTATATTCTGGGTTACAGATGTGGCCAACAAGGTGCTGCTAGCCCTGTTCACATGTGAAATGTTGGTGAAGATGTACAGTCTCGGGCTACAGGCCTATTTTGTATCACTGTTCAACCGCTTTGACTGCTTTGTGGTGTGTGGAGGAATCACTGAAACCATTCTGGTCGAGCTGGAAGTCATGTCTCCTCTCGGCATCTCTGTGTTCCGCTGCGTCCGCCTGCTGAGGATCTTCAAAGTCACACGGTAAGACTGCTTCCATGCTGTGTGTGTGTGTGTGTGTGTGTGTGTGTGTGTGTGTGTGTGTGTGTGTGTGTGTGTTCAGTTAATCACCTGTCTTTCTTTCTCTCTACTGCTTTATAGTCACTGGCAGTCTTTAAGTAACCTCGTGGCATCTCTGCTCAACTCCATGAAGTCCATTGCTTCCCTGCTGCTGCTGCTCTTCCTCTTCATCATCATCTTCTCGCTGCTGGGCATGCAGGTGTTTGGTGGAAAGTTCAACTTTGACGAGACCCAGACCAAGAGGAGTACATTTGACAACTTTCCCCAAGCCCTTCTCACTGTGTTTCAGGTATTTACTGTTCAGATTATGACAAAACGGTACAACACAGTCACTCCCATCTGAATAGCAGAACATCCATCATTTGCCGATTGGTGCATTTGGGGGAAAATACATTGAACATGCAGATAAAAATGAAAAATGCTGTTGTACAATTGTTTGCACAAACAGATTTAGAATGAATAATGATAAGAGGTTTTACTAACTGTCGAAGGCCAATAAAAGAGAAACAGAGCTAGACCAATAAATCAGTCAGGCTGATATATCACCTGATTATATAGAAATGCCAAGCTAGGTCTGAGGTCATTGAGCTATAGAGACACTATTATACACTATAACTATTATTATTATTACTATACATAGTTTCTCCACCAGAGAGTGCTGAAAAGTATATTTTTCACTATCAAATGCATCACTTACTATATATAATATAAGGCAGAACTTCTTGACACAAAAAATGAAGACAAACTGACACCCAAGGGAGCACGCAGAATAAGTAAACAAGGTGGTGTGGGCATAGCACTGGAATAAAGAAGGAAATACTGATTGGGTAAAAAGACAACGAGGACTGGCAACACAAGGGCTGACAAAGCTAGACACAACACAGGTGTAAAAGGGAAGACATGCTAGGAAAGGCTACAGGGACACATAAGGTACACACAGTGCAAGCACAGAAAACTCAACACAATTAATGAACAAGGAACATGAAAAAGAAAACACAAAAACCTCCAGAGCTTAAACACAGTATATTAAACTAAAAAGTCTACAAGACCACAGAGCAGGACCATGATAGTATCTGTACCAACATTGTTGTTTATGTTAAAAAAAATGCTATCAGCCACTTTATCGTTTATTAGATCTTTTGAACTCTTGAATATTGATAGCAGTATAACAAATCCTTTTTTCGGTTGGTAAGTAAGGGTTAATGCCTGTCGAGGTGTCCAACCGTCTAATGTGCAGCCATATATCAACGTACATATCCATCTGCTGTATCTCTGCCCATGGATAGCAGCTGTAATGGGTTTATTGTGGACTCTTAGCAGGGATTGTGGGATTGTAGCATGTGGGAACAGTGTCGTCAACACAAACAGACCCCAAAAAATTGTTGAGCTTGTCACTACTGTTGATGCATCTCCCACAAAATAAATATAATAATTGATTTTAGATCCTGACCGGAGAAGATTGGAACGCTGTTATGTACGATGGGATCATGGCGTATGGAGGCCCTTCCTCTTCTGGGATGATTGTGTGTTTTTACTTCATCATCCTCTTCATCTGTGGAAACTGTATCCTCTGTCACTGATACAAACACACTTGAAGCTGCTGAAACAGTGAATACATCAGTTGACCTAAATTCATCATTGTATGTGTTTAAAGCAGTGTTAAAGTTCTTTTACAGAGAGAGCTGTCCTTTACTAAACTCTTTGCTCAGATATCCTTTTGAATGTCTTCTTGGCTATCGCTGTGGACAACTTGGCAGATGCAGAGTCTCTCAACACAGACGAAGGAGACAAGAAAGGGTAACAGCTGGATCTCCTACTATGTCTCTCTGTATACGTATGCTCATATGTACTCTAGCATTCATAACAATATCTGTGTTCATTACAGGGACAAAAAGGAGGATGAAAAAGATGACAAGGTATCCTGACTAACTGAATCTAACAGTAACTTATCTTTACAATTTGAGGAGTTATACACACTGGCAAACTTTTCAAACTTTCTACTCGTCTGTTAGGATGAAGAAGAGGAGATTGACGACACTGCAGCAGAGGAGGAAGATCCAGAAGTTCCATCGGGGCCTCGGCCGGTCATCTCTGACCTAATAAAGAAGGAGAAGATCACTCCTATCCCAGAGGGAAGCGCCTTCTTCATCTTTAGCACCACAAACCCGTACGACACACATGTTCAGATAGGCTTCACACACATGGACACACACACACACACACTCACAGTGCATCACATCACACTGATGCTTCTTGCTGTGTTGTATTTCCTTTGTCCTCCAGGTTTCGTGTGTTTTGCCACAAACTCATCAACCACCACATATTCACCAACCTCATCCTGGTGTTCATCATGCTCAGTTCTGTCTCACTCGCTGCTGAGGATCCGATCCGAAACTTCTCAGCTCGCAATATTGTAAGTCTACGACCCTTTAATAGAATTGTTTTTATGGCTTCTAACAGACTGTGTAGCAAAGATAAGTGGGTCAAGTTACATCATGAAAATATAACTTTTCTGAGTGTTAAGTTAGTTCACCATTTTGATATCTGCTTCATAATTTGTTGACCTTACTAGTGGTTTTGCATGTTTTAGCCCATTTGTTATAACTTGCATAGGCTACTTTACTACTGACCATTTTCCAAAGCATTCACCACCTAAGTTTCTACGTTTCTTTCTTTCTTTTGAGGAAACAGTCATGCTTATGTTTTAGTGAAATTGCATTTTTTTTTCCATAACAATACATACAGTGGAATTACCAGTTTCTATTTCGACACATGCTTGAAAATACGGCCTGTTCAAATTTAATGGTGACGTCTGGCCACTCTGCTCAAGCTGGTCTGTTCCAACATTCATGACTCAGGGGTTAAGGTACCTTAACCTTTTAAATCTAAAAGGTTAAATTCACATCATCTTTTTGACAATGCCGTTTGTCGCTTGGAATTGTTTTAACAGCAACACAGCTTGTATTTGCAAGGCGGCTCACACCTCTCAAATGTCAGATTGTCCTTAAATGCATCATAAAGGAGAGCTTTTAAGAAATGTTGCCTGCCTTAACTCATTGAGAACACAATATGTACAAAACAAAAGAAAGCCAGTGATTATTTCATTGTGATTTACTTCATTTCAAGCTAGTGTCAAGTTTTTGAAATACAAAAAAAGAATTAAATGAATTTTGCTATCTTTCTATCTGGAAGGTTTGACTGTATGGTACACTTTGGCTGACAATAATGGTAATATAAACATTTGCAATTTATATTTATAAGCTAAAACAGGCAAAAGCACTGGTATAGTCCTGTAAAGTAAACAGTCAGCCAGGGATCTCTGTGTTTCATTTTCGGCGCAACTGCACTATGATATTGCATAAAAAATGATAGACTAGTAAAATCACCTTGCACTTTATGAACTAGTCAGTGAATAATAAAAGTCATAATGTACTGTGTGATGTTTACTCTATCAAATTCTTTTAAAAAAAGCTTCAAATGTTTCTGTTTATTTTTTATTCATCTTGTTAACATATGATGTATGAAGCTGCACGATGACCTGTCTTTGTTAAACATGTACGTTGCTTTTTGCAGATACTTGGTTACTTTGACTATGCTTTCACGGCTATCTTTACTGTTGAGATCGTATTGAAGGTAAATGCCATGTGTCCCCTGTCCGTGCTGTGACTAACCATACCCCAATAACACTCCAAACATCTCGTTGCCTTCCAGGTCCTAGGCTATGCAGATTATGTCTTCACTAGTATGTTTACATTTGAGATCATATTGAAGGTAACCCCTTAAATGACAACGAGAGCCTTGCTGCATTTTCTCCTTGTGTGTCACCTGCCACTCAGTACAACCTGGCTTGTTTGTTTCCTTTCTCTTATTTACTTTTTTCTTCACGGCACCTCTTTTAAAAAGCAAATATTGGAGCTGTTACTATGCACACACTTACACAAACACAAGATTTCTTCAAATTATACTAATCAAAGAACTAATGTTGGGGGAAGGAAACATCACATCCACATTACATTACATACTCACATAGGTGTCACGTCATTCGGGCAGTCATCGCTGAAATGATTTTGATGATGCAGATATTTAAAACATGATGCAACCCTTTGTGCAATGCAACACATTTTATTGAGCTGTTCAGACATTGTTAAGGCATTGGCTGAAGTTGAGTTCGAGGTAATCTTCAGGGAGGTGTTCGAAGTCAACTCCAGTCGAAGCGGACTTCATGCCTCTCGTACTGACTGCTCTTCAGTTTACCCATAAAAGAGGGGGCAAAACCAACCATGTTCCTGCAGAGCATGGTTCAGTCTGCTTTCCCTGACTGAGTGCATAGAAATGTGGAGTTGTGTCTGCACCCATTTGGGCAAAAACCTTTCAAGTCCACCAATGGTTTACTTCAAATTGCTCCTAGTTAGCGCTCCTGTCTCTCTGCAAGGCTCCACATTTACATGCATTTGGAAAATTAATCCTTTTATTATTTGAAGCAGAGTTATTTTGGCTGTTTTTTCTTCTCTGCCTGCTGAAATCTGAAGTTTTAATTGGCAGCTGCTTCCCCTTATTTTGAACTGTTAAAGAACATAATGGAATGTGCTTTAAGATGACGGTCCACATGAATGTGACAGTAAGGCCATTTCTACTTTCCAATCACTATAACTAAAGCTCTTGCAGGTAGTATACTGACTTCATGGCAACAAAATGCATGTTTTATTGCCTCATCCCATAGTAGATTGTGAAATGAATGACTTACTACTACATTCATGTAGTTAAGGGCTGTGGGGGTGGCGGCGGTAGAACTAGCCTCCTGTTTCACTGCTCTGAGCTCGCCACCCTGAATCAGAGTGATCTAAAAGAGTGTGGAGACGTGTGCAAGGTGGAGATTGATGTATGTGAGCATATGTTTTTTCTATTTAACATGTTCACACTGGACAGTATGTGTGTCTGCGTCTTCTGCAGTGTATGTGTAGGTGACTAATGTGCTTTGGATGATATATGTGTTTTTTTTCTTGTTCATTTATTCCTCTAACTTCCTCTGTCGTCTCCTCAGATGACAACATATGGAGCCTTTCTACATAAAGGGGCATTCTGTAGGAATTACTTCAACCTCCTGGACCTGTTGGTGGTGGGAGTTTCCCTTGTCTCTTTTGGCATTCAGTGAGTATAAACAAACACAGACACAATTAACCCTTTTTGACCAAATTGAGTTCAAATACACTACCAGTCCAAAGTTTGGGGTCACTTAGAAATTACCATTGCACTCCATTTTAGACAGAATACCAGTTCAGATCAGTTGCATTGTTTTTTTCAACCAGGGCAGCAGAATTCAGATAACATTATGTGCTTACATAATTGCAAAAGGGTTCTCCAATGTTTTCTCAGTTAGTTTTTTTAAATGATATCAGATTAGTAAACATAATGTGCCTTTGGAACATTGGATGAATGGTTGCTGATAATGGGCAATGTAGATCAGCTGGTATTCTGTCTATAATGGAGTGATATCGAAATTTGTAAGTGACCCCAAACCTTTGACCGGTAGTGTAGTTACTATAAATAAAATTGAATTGAATTGAATGGTTCTCTCTCTCATTCATTCCACTCATTTACAAACTCTCTATTTTTTATTTTTAGATTAGTCAGTAAAGCGACAACATGACTTTAATTGTTTTCAGTAAACATAACAAGAAATGTCCCACTCTTGTCCTTGTTTTGATTCTACTGTTACCCAGTGCTTTCTTATTTTAATAAAGCTGTAAAAACATAGCAGCCACACGTTTTATGTTTGAATATTGAGCAACACTCAGCCCTGCAGACTCTACTTCAGTAGCCCCAGGGTCATCATTAGTACAATTTATTTGGCAACAGGAGCAAAAAAGGAGCTGAAAAATAAGTAAAGTCCCTGAGTTCCTGAAATGGTTCAAGGGCTTCTGGAAAAGTTTCTGCTGTGAAACTTGATCTTGTTATTCTGGAATATCTTAAACTGACTGTACACCCATTTGATTTTTTTTCCGTCAGGTCCTCGGCCATCTCTGTGGTGAAGATTCTTAGGGTCCTGCGTGTTCTTCGACCGCTTCGTGCAATCAACCGGGCCAAAGGCCTAAAGGTGAGGCCTCATCTCAAAGTCATCCTGCAGATTGTTAACACCAATAACCTCAATCAGTATAGATACCACAATCTGTAAACATGTTTATGTCTCTGTCTTACAGCACGTGGTGCAGTGTGTGTTTGTGGCCATCAGAACTATCGGTAACATCATGATTGTCACTACTCTGCTCCAGTTCATGTTCGCCTGTATAGGTGTGCAGCTATTTAAGGTCAGCAGCACTGAGGTTGAAAAGAAGTCTGTATTACACATGAAGTAAAAGATTGAAGTATAGTATAATACATATTTACGTATTATACTATACTCTACATATATATAATAGTTTAAAAAATATGCATAATTTTACTCCACAGGGAAAATTCTATCGCTGCACGGATGAAGCCAAGTCCAGCTCAGATGAGTGCAAGTTAGTTTTACTTTTCTTCACAGTTAATTACCTGTAATTATCATCCTAGTTTCTGTACTAAACTTCCACGCAACATGCCATTTTCTCCTAGGGGCACCTACATCCTGTATAAGGAAGGAGATGTGAACCAGCCAACTATCCACAAACGACTGTGGCACAACAGCGACTTCAACTTTGATAACGTCCTCATGGCTATGATGGCTCTGTTCACCGTGTCCACTTTTGAAGGCTGGCCTTCGTAAGATTCTAACTTTTTAATCTCATTGTTAAAGCTTTGACTTAGTATTATCAACGATGTGTATTTAAAGAAACTGGATCACCTGTTCTCTCTGTTCTCTTCTCTTCTCAGTTTACTGTACAAGGCAATCGACTCCAACAGGGAAAACCTCGGTCCCATTTACAACTACCGCGTGGAGATTTCCATCTTCTTCATCATCTACATCATCATCATTGCTTTCTTCATGATGAACATCTTTGTAGGTTTTGTGATCGTCACATTTCAGGAACAAGGAGAGAAAGAGTACAAAAACTGTGAACTCGACAAGAACCAGGTCAGAGTCAGCAGGTTCACGCAATGTGGTTGTGTGGAAGCAGCGTGTTTGTTTGTGTTTGGTCAAAAGCTAAAGAAAAGTTAAGGAGAATTTAAAATATCCTGATTTTTCATTCCACAAAAAGCTAATAGTCTCTTGAATTTGTGGTAATGTGTAAAGAAAAAGCTGAGGTATGATTTTCATAGCACTAGTTATTTTAGCTTACAAATATCCCAGTTGGCAGATTTGATTAATTATCACCATTACATTCTTAACATCATATAAATAGTGGACTGAAATCCATGTATTACGTGTGTCAGTGACTGAGCATTAAAACCAACTTTGTATATCTCTGCGCAGCGTCAGTGTGTGGAGTACGCTCTTAAGGCACGTCCGCTGAGGAGGTACATCCCTAAGAACCCGTACCAGTACAAGTTCTGGTATGTGGTGAACTCCACTGGCTTTGAGTACATCATGTTTGTGCTCATTATGCTCAACACGCTCTGCCTGGCTGTACAGGTAAGACGTTGCACTAGATTTACACCGCTGAAACCAACCAGTTCTGTGACAAAAACCTTTTTTTAAATCTGTTACTTGATTGTTAATGTTTATTTAGTTTGAAAGCAGAGGTTAAGAAAAGGTTTGTTGTTGGTGGCCATTTCTGAATGTGTGGTTATTTTGGGTGATATAGTCAATATAAAACTGTGTTAATCTGCTGTCAAATTGACATTATAAGATATTAAACACTGGTCTTAGTGCAATGATGTTCCAAAAAATATTTTCATCAGGACAGATAGGCTACATAAATGTTATTTTGTCATCAGTATCTTAACTGCTAGCTTTCTTTCTGCCTGCCTAACTGCAACACTTTCTTTAGCAGTGCAGTTTTTCTTCCATGTACTGTGTACAATTTAAAATGTTTGATTTTGGCCCCCTCTTGTGGTATTATTAACAAAGACACTGGGGTAGACATCAATGCAAGCAAGTAGATACAGCAAAGTATATATGATTAATTTTCACACAAATTATTTCATTTCATTTCATTTTTTTTCATGTTCTTCCAACATAAAACTTAACCTTTAAAATAATTTGAAGGATCTGTAATCACATAAATAAAACACACTTAGTGGCTTTTATATGTACTATTTTGCATTCTTATCGTACAGTCTTTTTTTTTGTTTAGTATCTTTCCGACCAGAGTCTTTGTTTTGTCTAAAATAAATTAAGTGCATGTCAAAATAATAGCAGTTCCCTTTTCTTCAATTTTCTTCAACCGTCTCTACATCTCTTTTCTGCAGCACTACGGACAGTCAGCGCTCTTCAACTATGTAATGGACATTCTTAATATGGTCTTCACTGCTGTGTTTACTGTGGAAATGGTTCTCAAACTCATCGCTTTCAAACCCAGGGTGAGTTGGCCCGCAAACATCTTCATTGACAACCACTATCATCAAACTTTTGGCAAGAGAAAAAATAAGCGTATTTCCTAAAATGTTGAACTTTTGCTTAAATGTTTAAAGAATGGAGCAGTGTACAAGCAGTGACTGGGTTTTTTTCATTTCCCAAACATGTTCCCTGTCTGGCCAACAGCTCTGTGTTGCAAAAAAGGACAGGATGCTAGTAAGAGACACAGTGTGGGGTGCAGTGCTGACTTTCTTTTTCAATAAAATCGCACAAACTGGTTGTCAAGTTCTTGGCAGCAGTGTTTCTGCATGTAGTATTAGTATCTGATTTAGTACTCTGCTGCTCAACCATAAGCTGTAGAAATCAAGACACTATAATCATTCGCCACTCAGCTAAAGAAGCCAACAAGGGTTCCTGTGTGTTTTATATTACCAGAATAAGTGTATATACATATCAGTATAGAGTAAAGACTTTTTGTTTGTGCTGATCTCACATCCAACTTGCCCACCACTCGCTCCACCTCACTCAGGGCTATTTTGGGGATGCCTGGAATGTGTTCGACGCCCTGGTTGTGATGGGCAGCATAGTAGACATTGTTCTCAGTGAGATTGATGTAAGTAAAGCTCAGCTACAGCGTGCCCCGCCGCTCTCTGTCATCTCTCTGTTCGGGCAACCTCGGCCCACACTGCAGGTTTACATGGCAGGACTCTGATTTCTGGCTTTTTATCTGATCAATCTTAATACTTTATCTTATTTTTTCTCTCTTTTTGTCCTCCCCTGACCCTGCCATTTCATCAAATTCACTCTTCTGATCATGTCCGGTTCTGTTACCCTTTCCTTCTCTTCTGGTCTTTCTCTTTCTTTCCCATCTTTACCCTTACATGTAACGCCATGCATTAACAGCACTATTTCGCTGATGCTTGGAACACATTTGATGCCTTAATTGTTGTTGGTAGCGTCGTCGATATTGCTATCACTGAAGTTAATGTAAGTACTACTCTCGTCTGCCTTCCCAGTTGAACTGAAGCCTTATAGGAAAGCCACATGGCAATTGCCAGAATTAATCTCAACCTCTAGTGCAGTGGATCCCAACGTTTTTGTCTTGAAGACCCTGAAAATGAAACATCGCCCTCTTGACAAGAGTTGAGAGCAGATCAATCAATGAGTGGGCTTTTCTTCATTAGCGTGTATAGTTGTAGCCTCCACTTTAGAATATTATCTGCTAAATTAAGAGCTCCCATATATATCATGCTAAACCATTGCATTGTTATATGTTGAAAGGTTTAATAGTTGTCAAGGTGCCATTGGCTTATTCTGTAAAGCTTCAGTTTGACCTTCATTTATGACCTGTTATTAGTGCTACATCTACAGTACAATGAGTTATTGAAAGTCTGTCTCGTTGGAATTTTGCCTATGCTAAATGCTCTATTGTCAGTGTGTTGCAGAACTCTTTGTTGCAGGAATCATAACAAAATGTGTGATGAACGTGTTGATTATAAACCCCTTGGACACAGCATGGAAAACACGGGTCAAAAACAGGAGTCTATCACATTTCTTTGTGAACTGAGGCCTGTATTTGGTTCAGAGCAGAGTGATTTATGATGTGGTTGTCTAATTCTTACTCTTGTTCGTTTTGTTTCCATAGAAACTTGTAGAGGCAAGTATGGATATGAACAAAAATGTTGTGTGTGTGTGTGTATGTGACCTAATGTTTACAACAACTTTATCTGCGTGACCCCTTAACAGTGGATTAAAAACAAGATTGGTGATGGAATGTTTTTAACATTCAATGTTAGTAATTTAGAGTAGAATCGATTTAATTTTATTTGACAGCCTATTTCAGTACTCATCAAAGTCAGTCGCTTTGACAATTAATGTCAAGGCTCCATAGAATAGTGGATGACTACTTCTCTATATTAACCAACTACAAAAATTCTCTTCTCTTTATGGCTCTTCCCAAAATCCTTAAAACAAAGTCTAAATGTCTGTGATCCACTTTGTTGTGCTTTGAGATTAACTGTTATATAAATGGTAAAGATTTGTAGTCCAAGATACAAACAAAAAAGGAATAGTTATGGTGATGATGGTGCTTGTTAAAGGGGCAGTGTAGCCACTCACTGCTGCACCACTCCTTCCCCATCCTGAGTGCTCTCACATCTGAGCTGCAGTGCTGTTTTTCTGGAGTTATGGTTCATTTTTTCTGTGTTTTCTCAGTTTGTGTTCCTAAATGTGTGTCTGCATGAGTGTAAAAACAAGCACTAACTTTATTTAAAACATACAGTGGTGGTGGTGTGTGCAGGTTATTATTGTTATGCATGTGTGTTTTACATACATGTTTATACAGTTCTTTAAGGTGTGCTGTATGTATGATCATATGTGTGTTGTTAATGTTGGGGACATAATGTTGATTTCACAAGGACTTTTAAAGTTGTTCTTGTGAGGCACCTTGCATCCATCATTCACATTTATTTTGTTTGCATTGCATGTTGTTGTTGCTGTTTGGGTCATACAGCAAACCAACTAGATCAGATATTAAACTCAACATTTGTAGCTGATCTACAATGGGTTTGCATCTTGATTTGATTTTTGCTACTTGCTTGCCATCTCTGTAATGAGCTTTGTGATTGTTTAGTTTCTAACCTGACTACCCTGACCTTTCCAAATGCATGCTGGGAAGCATCAGCCATTTACCTCACTCCCTAACATCCTTTCCATGTCCCGCCTCTCACAGATGGCGCTCGGCCAGCAGCCCCATTCCCCTCCGGTCAGTTTTTTTCCAAAGAGCCTTGTGAAGTTTGTCCTTTCTCTCTTGCCATACTCATGCCCTTAATCTTTACCTCCAGACAGAATGGCCCTGGAGCTCAGAGCTTGGAAGTATCCATCCTCCACACAATTAAGGACAGTTTTAATATAGACTTTGTGAAGCTCAATCCACTTTTAAAGCAGGAAAATTGTAATGAGATTTTTAAGAAATGTCATCTATTACTTTCCTTAAAGTTAGAATAAGCTTCAGTCACAGTCCTAAGCTTCAGTCACAGAAAAAAATGATCAGCATCCTTATTACCATACTAAGAATCTGTGAAGAAAAAATTCCTCAGCAGGTCAGAAGACATTGGATTAGTCCGAATTTTTGTACATTTACACTGATGGTGGTTTAATACAGCTGAGTTTGAGGTTCTTTGATGATCTTGTGTTTGTGTCTCTGTGAGTGATTGTCTCTGTGTTTTGTTCTGTCTTCCTGTAGTGAGCTCTTAAAGCTCAGAATGGAGCTCATGTGTAGCGCAGGTGTGTAGACTCCAGTCAGGTGCATGAACAGTAACTACTTTCTCTACTCTTCACAACTCTCCGCCTTTACTCTTCGTCTATTCCAATATGACTCAATTCGTCTGGTTTTATTTCCTATGCCAGTATTGGTGTCTATCTTTGGCTTTCTCCTTCGCCCTCTCTGTCTTCCTCTCTCCTTTTCTGTTGTTCATTCACCTCTTTTGGCACCGGACTGTGAGAGCGCCCTGCTATGGCGGTTTTGTTGCAGGGCACTATTGACTTGCATGAGTTGCTGCATTGCAAAGGCTCCTTATCATCCAAATGTCTTGCATTTGCGTGCAGTGCTTCCGCAGCAACGTGGCAATGCTGAACGCATGCTCCATCAAGGCTGTGGCCAGGATTACCTAAAGAACCTCCTCAAGCTAATTCTACATTTTTTTATTGTTTCTGCTCATTCACCTCATATTTACGGTTTGTGAAGTATCGTACTGAGGTATTTGAATGAAGCCATTTCTGTCTGAAGTATCTTTTATTTCCAGTACTAAGCCTTCTGATGTGACTTGTTTAGTGTCAAATTAATCCTAGTCTTTTGCACACAAACAAATCACATTATCAATATACGGGTTCAATCTAACCGCCACCACGATTGATTTTATTTTGCACCTGGACATTTACGGTGTACAAAATGTTATACTGCTGATATCTTGTAATTTGTTGTTAAGACTAGAATCACAAACAATATCTGTGTATGGGTGTGGATTTGTGTGGGCAATCAAATTATTTTATTATGCTCAATCTCTTTTTGGTCAGCAAGCGTTTTCATCTCGGCCACTGAAAAATACTTGGTTTACAAAAGAAAAATTACAACCCAGAGAGATTGCAGCTGTCTTACATGTACTCCAGTCCTTTTAGTGGGTTCCATTAATGATGCACACAATGTATGATTTTTGTCCAGTTAAGTAATATGTTGACGTGCCTGAATCCGATATACAGGAAACACTAATAATCAGCAATGAGTTGAGGCTCTGTAAGAATAGCAGACAGTACTTTTATCATGACACAAATTCATAACCATTGTTACTTCAATAAGTTACCTTTCATTAACATGTTCTGAAGCTAAGCAAAGACATTTTAACCATAAAATCCATTCAATCTCATCAGTAATGACCATTACACCGGGGGAGTGATAAAGTTGTGTGCCAGTCTTACATGTTACTAAGATAAGTAATTTCATGTTGTTCGTCAGTCTGACATGCAAGCATAGGAATGTTAAGCTGTAAACCTGTGGCAGTCCTTTAAAGTGTTAGGATTTATGTTATGTCTGTCATTATATTACGTTTACAAAGACATGATACATGAATACATGAATGTCTGTCTTTGTCATAGTGAAACAATAAGACAGTTTTGTCCCGTCAATGAGAAGAGTATAGTGACTTTGTTCTGTCTGCGTCTTGAGTGACGTGTGCTGGCATTGTGTGATAAAGACGTTTCCAATGTAATGTTGTGTTTTGGTCCATTGTGTGTGAGAGCTGCGGGTTCTCTACAAGTCATTAATACAGGTCTTTGATTTTAAAGCCAACGGAGACTCCTCAGGTGGATGAGCAGGGGGTAAGATGCTTCGTCCCCAACCCCCCAACCCCTCCCCTTTAGGGCCATGACATGTTTAGATCTGCATTTCTTTGTTTGGTATTTTTCAGTTACACCTCCTATGATCTATTGCTTATTCCTATTTCATTTATTTCTTCATGGTATGTTCCCATTCTCTGTATTTCATTCATTTGTTTGGTTTTTTAATTTGCTTTTTTTTTTAGTTTGTCTTTTTCCTAAATGTTTGAAGTTATTTCTAAGGAGAGTGTGTCACTCAAACGTGACGCTGTGTGTTCTTTTAGATGGGAGTGGTTTGTGCCGCTCCTCACGTTTGTGCTGTTGACAATACAAAATGGTCTCTGCCACCATTCTTGCGTAGGGTAGTGACCCATGGATGACCCCTGGTGATCAGGTCACCCAGCTCTGACCTGTGAACCTCCTGGCTGACCCGTTCGGGTTGGCCCCACTGTGACTCCGCATGCAGTGACTCTGGACTGAGGGTGCCATGCTTTTTCTCCAGCATGCTTGCCTCCTTGCTTCTTACCCTGTAGGTCTATAAAGTCACAGTCCTCCTTACAGTGCTTTGGACCCAGACTAACAGAAACATATCAGCTGCAGCTACGCTGCTTTAGAGACTTTAATTATGTTTTGACCAGACATTTTCTAAAATCTGCAGCTTTGTATATGCTGAAAAGAATAGCTGCACTATGAACATGCAAAAGATGTTGCCACCACACCAGAAAACTAATCCATTCTCAAAGGCAAAACTAGATTTGCTCTAAACATGTGATTTTGCCCATAAGATGCAGTGCTGCTTTCTCAGCCCATATGTATCTGGCTCTGGGGTCTGAGTTCAGACCACATCATCCCGTAAAGCACTGCCAGGTGCTCTGTGTCCGCTACATGCACTGTTGCTCTCCTTTCCTCTCTGACACCGGACTGTTTCTCCACAGAACACGGAGGACAGCGCTCGCATCTCCATCACCTTCTTTCGTCTGTTTCGAGTCATGCGGCTGGTCAAGCTGCTTAGCAGAGGGGAGGGCATTCGCACTCTGCTCTGGACTTTCATCAAATCCTTCCAGGTGTGGCGTAGTACAATTATTTGATCGATGATTGAGGGAAATTTTAAAGTCACTCAAATTAATCTTTTTCTCTACTTTTTTCCCTCTCTTGCCTGAAGGCTCTGCCATATGTTGCTCTTCTGATAGCCATGCTGTTCTTCATCTACGCTGTCATTGGCATGCAGGTTGGTAACTAAATCTGACAGACCATATTTTTCCTCTGTGTTTCCCTAGTTGGGAAGGTTGTAGTTAAATCCATGTGCACAATATTTCTGCATCAGGTGTTTGGAAAGGTTGCCATGGTGGACGGCACGCACATCAACAGAAACAACAACTTTCAGACCTTCCCTCAGGCTGTGCTCCTTCTCTTCAGGTGTGTAGGATTCTGGGTTCAGGGGGTCATCAGTAAAATGAGGAACTGTGTTTTTAGTTTTTCTGGGTTACTTAATTGAATGATTCATTTGTGTCTGTTTTGTCTGTGTGTTCCACCAGATGTGCCACTGGAGAGGCATGGCAGGAGATCATGTTGGCCTGTATGCCAGGGAAACTGTGTGACCCAGAGTCTGATTACAACCCTGGGGAGGAGATGACATGTGGCAGTGGATTTGCAATAATTTACTTCATCACCTTTTACATGCTCTGCGCCTTTTTGGTACGTACAAATATTTACAAAGTTGTAATATGAAATTGGCCGTAACTTCATAATAATCTGTGCATCTGTTCTCAACAACCAAGACAGCATCATCATAGCTCCTTTCCAATAAAGCACGACATAGTCAGAATGTGTATCTAGGATTTTAATTTAGTTTAATTTATCTAGCTTGTAAGACTCATGAAAATAGCATGTGACATTCACAGCCCTTTCTAAACCATATGTTAACCAGTATTTACACTTTTATTTTGGAGTTTATATTTATTTAACCTTGATTGCTGTACAGTATAGTTAAAAAACAAAATGCAAATATTCAAACAAATGTATGTATGGCAATTTGCTTGTGCCCCTCCAGATTATAAATTTGTTTGTGGCCGTCATCATGGACAACTTTGACTATCTCACACGTGATTGGTCCATTCTTGGTCCACACCACCTCGATGAATTCAGAGAATTTGGTCAGAGTATGACCCGGAGGCTAAGTATGTGCTTTATCAGAAAGTGTTTCACATTTATGTTTCTGTCAGTCAATGTCTTACTTACATCTGTTTTGTTCTGATTCAGGGGCAGAATTAAACATCTGGATGTTGTGACACTTCTTCGTCGAATCCAGCCTCCTCTCGGCTTTGGCAAACTATGCCCTCACAGAGTGGCTTGCAAGGTCTCATCTCCTCCCTGATTTTATCATCTCATTTACAAATTACACACAGAAATACTGATCCTTTAGCTGGCTTTTTCTACATTGTTAAAGGTCTCCATGTGCTCTCTTCTTTTAGAGGCTGGTAGCCATGAACATGCCTCTGAACAGTGACGGCACAGTCATGTTTAACGCCACTTTGTTTGCACTGGTGCGCACTGCCCTGAAGATCAAAACAGAAGGTATAAGACAAATTGTAATCCCATTACACTGTTCATACAATAATACTCTGATACATTCACTGAACGTTCTCTGTTTCCTATAATAACGGGCTTGCGTGGATTTGAAATGGCTGTGAGCTGGAGTACTGTTTCTCAGGGACGATTGTTTCCCTGTGGTGCAGGTAATCTAGAGCAGGCCAATGAAGAGCTGCGAGCTGTCATTAAGAAAATCTGGAAGAGAACCAGCATGAAGCTGCTGGATCAAGTGGTGCCTCCTGCTGGTGGTTAGTGGAATCTGCCTCTGCTTGTCAATGAAACACACACACCTCCTTGTCCTGTTATAGTTTGACACACAATCCCAGCTAAAGCAGCTCACACACACACTGTGACACACACATACTGTACATATACACACACCCCATATGTTTGCATAAAATTATAGGAAGCTCCAAACTGCTCTTACATTACTATGTCCTCAAATAGAAACTCACTCACACACAAGTTATGCTGTATTGTGCTGTTTCTGCTCTGCTCATGTTCTCCTGGTTACCCCCTCATCAGTGTGTTTCTTATATATGTGTGTTTGATCCACACTTTTTCCTCCTGCCCTGGATTCTAATAGAGGCCACTGACTGTCTGCTGGGCTTTGGGCTTGCATGGCCTTGTAGACCTCTGTGCAAATGCATGTCTTCCTTTCTAATGTCTCACTCTCTTTTGTTATTTATCTGTCTCTCTATCTCCTCTCTCAGTTTCTCTTACTCAATCAGATGTCGTAATTGCTGTCCTTTTCTTATTGCTTGAGCTTCCACAGCTTATTCTTCTCACACTTTTATATCTCTGTATCTAAAACTCTGAGGCACTTCAGAATATTCTGAAGCAGTTCTGTTTTAGGGTGGTGGCATGGAACTAGTGTTGCCTCTCTCTCCGATTTCTGTCCCCAGCGTGCTTGTTTAAAGTGATTCAGACCCCTGCTTCAGAATGATTCTCACACACTCTTCAAATAAATCCAATTCAATGGGACAAAAATGAATGCAACATGCACATACACAGTTTTAACAGTCACTGACACACCGTGCAACAAAAAGGCATACATGAGCACAAACACGTGAATTAATGCAAACATACTGACATGTATGGTGCACACTGTATTGTAGCTCTGCTTGCTTGCATGTGCTAAATTAGTAATTTAAATGGCAATTTTCTAACATGTAAAAAAGAATGGTTCTTACACCTTACTGCCTCCCAATAAAAGATAAAATACATTTAAAAAGTGTCTTAACAAGAAATTAATGAAAGTTGTTTAAGATAAATATCTAAATATTTTAAAACCTTAGCTAATTGAAAGCTAATTTAAAAGTAGCAGTATTTTATATTCATACTGTATGTTTATTTGTAGTCTATCTCACATTGATTTTTCTCATTCTGTCCCCTGCATCAGTAGGAACAGAGAAGTTACATTAGATAATACTCACAACTTCAATGGGTCATATTGATACAATTCAATCTATCCGATTTAAAATCAAACATACATATAATGTATAAGATCTCTTTTTTATGTATCATCTAAAGCTGTTCATATGTAGAAATACACATACACAAATGAGGGTTTTTTTAGCACATATTTGATTTTCTGTTTTTTTTAAACACAGCAAAAAATATCTTGTGCAGATTGAGGTACAGTATATACACCATCATGATGGATGTATATAATTGGGATAAAAATCCATTTTGGTTGATTGGGGGTGGAAGGTCACTTGTCTGCAGTCCTGAAGTGATGGACCCTCAATTTTTAGGGGAATGGACATGAGAGGAGAAGAGTATCTCCTTCTCTCTCCCAGGGTACTGTATGAAGTGACCTGCTGACAAAGGAAGCATTTGTGTGGTCTGTTCACTCAGATGATGAGGTAACCGTGGGGAAGTTCTATGCCACCTTCCTGATACAGGACTACTTTAGGAAATTCAAGAAACGTAAAGAGGAAGGCCTTGGTGGGTGCTCACCCAGCGCAGAACAACACAGCTATCGCATTACAGGTGAGTCTCACAGTGTTTGTGTATTATTTATGGGAGAGAGGAGAGAGATTGTTTGAAATTGGGTGAAAACGTGGATTTATGAGCATTGCAATTCTGTTGTCTGTAAAATGCGTTGTTGTGCATTTCATTCAAATATCATTAAGTGTGCTAATGTTATGGTTTATGATCCAGCAGGACATTCATGATCTTGGTGTACAGTATGAATCTGTTACTGTGTTTGTTTTATGTTTTCAATGTGTGAATTTGTTATCCGTGTCACTGTGTCTTTAAATATCATAGATGTTGATGTTAAGCTTGTATCATCATTTCCTACCATCATTTCATGTGTTTTCTCACAATTCACTCATCGACTCATGAAATTCACATGCAAAGCTTGTTGCCATTTCTGTTACCTTATAATGTATGATATATGGCTATAATATTCACCCATATATCATTGTAAGACAGTAAACATGACCAACTTTTAATTTACTTATGTTTATTCACATGTTTGTGTATATTGTGCCAATTTGGCTTATTACTCCTACAAAGTAAAGGGAAGGGGGGGAAAGTAATTATTAACTCACTGCAGCATTTGTGAGACTGAGCACAGCTGGATGCTACACAAGACATTTCAGCAGAGTAATCCTTATGGCAGGTTGCATTCAGGAGAGCACATTTGTCTGTCTGTGTATTCTCATCTCTCACAGTCTGTCAGTACTGTAAACGTCAGGTGTTGCAGCACAAGTGTGTGTATGCCCAGTATGTGTGGTGGTTGTGACTGAATGATGTCAGATTTCCTTCTGTGAGTTGTAAGATGAAGGTCCCCGCTGTAGCGTTTAGCCCTCTTATTGTCATGGTTACAGGCTGGCCTTCGCACGCTGCATGATATTGGGCCCGAAATTCGCCGAGCGATATCATGTGATCTGCAAGATGACGAGCTAGTAGACTTTATTCCAGAGGAAGACGAGGAAATTTATAGGGTAACTGATTTATTTTACATGACAGGAGGAATGTTTTTGGCAAACGTTAAATATTGTGCTTGTAAAGTTACTTATAGGTATTTGCTAAGGTAATGTACATATTAAAAGCTACTTATAAAAGAAAATGTTATAAGATAAATAGTCAACTAACTATGTAGTAGATGTATAGTCTCTAGTTTATATTGCTACTATATGTAGTTTTTAAGAAATTTTGGATTTCTTTGTTTTTCTCCATTTCAATTCCAACAATCTACAAACAGTGCATTCATTTTTGCTCACATCATGTGCCATGAAACCAGCTTCTGAACTTTTTTTTGCTCATACAATTTCTGAAAAGAAAATCAGCCCTGAGACTTAACATCAATAGCACATTTGTTTTGCTGCTTTGTAAAAAGTACAAGCTCTGGTGGTTTTACTTTGAGCATTCTTTCACAGCGTAATGGTGGACTCTTTGGCAACCACCTCATGAACGGTGGTCATCGACGATCCAACGGCCACCAGACCAACGCCACACAGCGACCTCTGCAGGTGCAGCCTCCACCTCACTACGCCCACATGGAGCAGCCGGTGGGACGCCTGTCTCGAGCCAACGCAATGTCCCACCCCAACCACCATCACCACCACAACCACCATCACCACCGCCACCACAACTCCTACGGAAAGTCGCCCAAATCAACCAACATCAACCTCAACAATGCCAACGTGTCCAGTCTGCCCAACGGAGGACACCATCGTTACTATGAACATGCACCTCCCAATGGCTACCCAGGTCTTCGCAGCTCCTACTACGACTACGACAAGCCTCGGACACCCCAGGGTCAAAGGTATGCACACACTGATCATCAGCATTTGATCTGAAGGCAGAAATAGTTCAAACAATGGATGTCGAGTCAGCTGAAATATCTGTGTACCCAGATTTTGTTTGGTGGTGTGTGGAAATTCAGTTGACAGATTAAAAAAACTATTGCAGAAGTTTTGAAATTCATCATGTACCACTGTTCACTTAAGACCCTGAGACGTTTTCTTAGTCATTTTCATGCAGCTATCTGATTGCGCAAATTAAAAAGGAAAAAAACAGTAGTTTCTATGCATTGTGCTCATTGCATCAAAAAGGACATTATCTGTTGCAAGAATTCTTTCTCACAGGCAGGACCTAGCTTCTTATCCCTCTTCACCAACCTTTATTGTACTGTAAACCCTTCACTCCATAATGAATCACAAGGCTACTCTCATACTGACAGTTAATTTCATAAATGATCAATAGTGCACTTATCTCCTGATTTCCCATGCTCTGCTTAGTCAGCCGCTTCAGTATTGGGCCTGTTTTTCTTTAGTACCCAATAAGTTTGGGGGACAATTTCATTACTGCCACTTTACAAAAGAGAAATGATTTGGAGTTTGCTTCTTATCTTAAGAATAGAAAATGAAATTGTCGACATTTGCCATCACGCCCTCTCCTCCTCATACATATATATGAGAATGCTGTATATGTTTCATATACTGTATGATATATATGTCATTCTTTTTTTGCCCGTTTCTCTTTGTTTTCTCCCCCTTTCTCCTTCCTAACCAAAATGCTTTCTCTCAACCATCCCTCCCTCTGCTTTCTTGGACAGAAGGCGCTACTATGAGACCTATGTTAGGTATGTTGCTTTTCTAGGTTTGGCTCCAGCAGTATATATCAACAGCAAAAGAAGAAGTTTTTTTTCATGTTTGTTTGTTTCATTTTGACTTGGTTTTGGATCGGGGAATAATTGCATCCTTGCTAAGTCAGTATTATGTGCTATATGCTGGCCCGTCACTGACTGGTTGTCATCTGCCTTTGTTATGACACAGTTGTGTCAATGCCTTAAAGTAGAAATAACGTAAATGTTAGTGGCCAGCATATTGCTGAGAGCAGCCCTGCTTTATGCATGTATAAATGTAACATTAAAGCTTGCTTTGAAAAAGGACCCAGATGCTCGAAAACAAGGTGGTGTATGCGAATGATACCAGTCACCGCTAGGTCTGCTTTATGCTCATATTGCCAAAAGTGTCCCTAGATTCACTCCAGACAAGATCTGTGTTTTAATTAATCTAACAAGAACCTCAAAGTGGATGGGATGATTAGATGACAGAGTGATGCTCTTTAGCTCAAAATGTCTGCCTGTTGTCTTGGTTTGGCTGTGGTTACTAATTATAAGAGTAAACAGTTGCATTGCTGCCCCCTGTATGCATGGCAGTGCATGGCCATTTACCAGTTACTTCCCTCTACAGCTGCAGCATGCATTCACACTCTGACCCCTGTGCCCTGACTTCTCATCAGGTCCCACGGAGTCGATGGACACCACCCCACCATCCGCAGAGAGGAGGAGTTTGATGAAGACCGCTTCTCTGGGGAGTATTACAGTGGGGAGGAGTTTTATGAAGACGACAGTATGCTGTCAGGGGACAGGTATTACTTTTCAAAAATACTCAAAGTCATTGTACAGTTGTACCCTGCTCATAGTAGGAAAGAAAGATGCATAAAAAACAAAAACTTAATCCAAATACAAAGGGCTTTGGGATAGTGTGTGCAGAACCATTGCAATCCAACATGCTCATTATTATATATGTTGACAGGTATCCAAACAGTGACACAGAGTATGAGACTCCCAAAGGTTACCATCATCCCGACAGTTACTATGACGATGACGAGCAGCCTCTCTACCGTGACTCACGAAGGTCACCAAAGAGAAGGTTGCTTCCTGCCACACCTCAAGGTATCTTATCACCTGCAGCATGTAAGTTCAACTTCTACATTGCAGCCTAAGCATTTTAGATAAAACACAAAAATATCATGCCACATAATGTCAGTCATTGCTAGAGTGTAAATCTTGACCTGACATGTGTGTCTTCTCCTATATGAACACAGCATCACGAGTTAAGACAAATAAAATGTAATAGTATCACTAGATTTAAATTAAATATAATATGTCAAGAGTAGAATTAAATATTATGAGATCAATGCACATATAAATGATAATAATCAATAAAATGTGAATTCGGCAGTGACTTACCCACTCACCCAGTTTCATATTCCTTGAGTGTTTGCATTCTGTCAAAGCTTCTTGCATGAGGTCACTCACTGGTCCACTCCTGACTCGTTCAGGTAACAGGAGGCCATCCTTCAACTTTGAGTGTCTGCGCAGACAAGGTAGCCAGGACGAGCTTCCACATCAGCGTACTGCTCTACCACTACACCTTATGCAGCACCAGGTAACATAGGCACATGTCTCACGGCACTGTTTGCTCACTTACACTGTTTTGCACGCTGCGTCACGTTTTGGACATGTTTGGAATGCATTATTTTCTTCAGTCCCTGTATATTTGTTGAAGCAAGGTACATTGTGCACACATCCACCTGTAATAGCAGTAGTTGAACAGCTTACACTGTGCTACAAAGTGTATAAAGTTTGTATCTTGGGTCTCTCCTGAACCATCAGGTTATGGCTGTAGCAGGCCTGGACTCCAGCAGAGCCCACCGCCTCTCCCCAACCCGCTCCACCCGCTCCTGGGCCACTCCCCCTGCCACTCCGGCCAGTAAAGACCAATCACCATACTACACCCCTCTCATCCGTGTGGACCGCCCACACAGGGAGAGTGCTGCTAGCAGCCACGTGTCTCTGCGCAAGAGCTCCTGGTACACGGATGACCCAGAGTTCTCCCAGAGGATGTACTCACCTGTCCACCTGCAGGTGCCACCTGAGTATCACAACCAGTATCACCAGAAGAGAGGCAGCGCCACCAGCCTTGTGGAAGCGGTGAGTTTGATGCTAAATAAGGAGAGGAGAGGTGTGCTTGACCAAATCATTTGATTGTCAAAACAAAATAACAAGATGAGAAAAACAAGATCTACAGAATCTAAAAAATCTACAGTAACATATTGTTTCCTCTCATTCTGTCAAGCAGGTGTTGATATCAGAAGGGCTTGGGAGATATGCCAAGGATCCCAAGTTTGTTGCTGCCACAAAGCATGAAATAGCAGATGCGTGTGAGATGACAATAGATGAGATGGAGAGTGCTGCCAGCCACCTGCTGAACGGAGGGATGGCCCCAAGCATCAATGGTGTCAACGTGTTCCCCCTTCTGACTTCAAGGGACTATGAACTGCAGGACACTGCAGCCAGCTACAGCGACGAGGAGCCTGAGACAGAGCCGAGAGCTCCTTATGAGGAAGACCTGGCAGATGAGATGATCTGCATCACTACTTTATAGCAGTGGCTGAAGAAATCTGCAACTTAGAACCTTGTCAGACTACAATCAGTAAGAATTTTAAATAGAAATGCATCTGTTGGCTCCGACCAAAAGAAGTGCCTTTTACATAGAAGATAAATAGGCATATAGACAAGAGACACATTAGTCCCGTTCATTTAATTGTTCAGCCACCTGCCGGCTAAGGAGGTCACGAAACAGAGCCAGATACCATCCCTGCTGAGCACAGAGGGACTGACTGCAAACCTCCTGTCAAAGGCCTTTAGCTGGAGGTGACGTACAGGTTCAGCATGCAGCCAGTCAGAGATGAGGACATTGATGCCATTAAAAGATGGACCAATTGGCAAAAGTGTGAGATACTCTCCAGGGTGGGTCTCTAAGGGTGATGACAATCAGATGTACGATGTCATTACCTCGGTCACTTTATTAAGGTTTGGCATATCATGCAAGTTTTCAATGCAAGCATAGAAAGGCATATCTCCTCCCGTATTTGTTAGTATGACTTGATCCCTTTGTTGTTAGAGCAGACCGTTTAATGATCGCTACAGCTGAGTCAAAAAAGTGAAGTGCACCAGAATAGTTGTACCAGATTATGCAGGAACCAACTGTCCTACTTATAGCATCGTTCAACTTGAGATATGTACTTTTGAAGTGACATACGCATTTGTGATAAATGCACTAGCAGGCAGGTTATTTTAAAATTTTAGAATATCCTGATTAATATTTCATAGTTGATATGCTGTAAAATGTATTATATAACAAAAGAAACTTTGTAAAGAGATATTCTATATTTTGTAATTATGTATCATTTAAAAGATCAGCAATATGGACCCTCGTGACACCTGGTATGCTATAAAAGCAGACCTGCATTATTTTATTAGGTACAATATTCTGATTTGCCTTTTGTTTCTTTTTTGCTAATATGCACCATTTAGTTTGCCTATGAAAACAGCATTTTGAGAAGTTCTGCTTATGACAACACTACTGCACAAGATATGCAAATGGCTTTTATTTCTTAGCTTAGGAGTACACGTGTTACTTCATTAAACCAACACCAGTTGCATAAGGTTAAGCCCTCCTTAAAGGAGCAGTTTTAGGATCCAGCGCTAACATTTTATACAGATGTGATGAACACATCTGTTTGCATATTTTGTGCAGGGCATGCACAGGAATTTAAAATGCATAGTGCATTAACAATGCTGCTTTTTTAGTTGGTTTTAGAGTAAAACCTAGGTTTCGTCAGCCCCTACTGAAATGCCTTTTTACTGTTGAAAGAACGAAAAATTATAGTATTGATTGACTGATGGTAATAACAGGGATAAATTAATATTTCTCAGACCTTGTGGTGGGATTTTCCATGACATACTCTTTGTTGATGGTGTAATAACTCAATTAAACCTTTGTACTGAATCTTGGCAATCACATCTTAGCCTTCATGTAGTGTGTGAAGCCTCACGGCCTGTGGTGGCAGGAGACACACGCACACATCCAAAGGTCCGAAACAGTTCAACATGTGTTGCAGGTGGAAGGACAGAGGGTGTCCTGGTGTCAGGATGCTGGAGAGAGGCTAAGCAATACTAACCCCCATCCCTTTCTCTCTCAGCCTGCCTAGACGTCGTTAGGCAACGTGACAACATATCATTCTCATCTTACCTACCACAGTGTTCCACAGTGGAGTCTTTGAAGGAAATAGGTAGGATTGAACCTGGTCTTTGTGTTTTTTCCCTAAGCATATGTGAGAACAGTAGGGGAAAACTCACGCTGGATGCATAAAATGAGTAACTGAAGCCCGCAAGTTGGAACACATGACAACAGAATATCTCTTAGTTTTTATCAATTATCATTTACTGATCTATTACAAAATGGATACTGAACTAAATAAACTGAAGTGGGCTTTTTCAGGCATTACCATGGAGAGTTTGAATTAGCACCAAGGATATTTAGGGTTAATGTGTCGTTCATGAGTGTTTGATTTGTAGGTGAGTGCGTACTGTACTCTAATTCAACCGAATACTGTCATGAAAATGTAGGTTTTACATTTTGTGTGCACATTGAAAGGGCTCTTTGAATTGTTTGTGTGTAAAAAAAAAAAAAGTGTTCTAGTCCTTTTTTTGACAACTGTCATATAAAAGGACCAATGCACATAACAGGCACATTGTACTATTCGTAGCAATTACAGTACTGATGAACTGAAGATATGCATTATTTTGTAAACACTTTTAAAAGTTGTGTTATACTAAAGATTGAAAAGAACTTACTTTTACCTCATGCCAGGGATTCCTGAAAAAAAGAAAATAATGATTTGGTTTAGTCTATACCAATGGTATTTAAATATTAGCACATAGCTGTTTGTCTTTGCACAAGTAAGTGTATAGTGCTTTTGTTTCTCCTTTTTCTAAACAGATTTGTGTATTAAGGTGAGACAATTTTGTACTTTTTGTGACTGTGTGTATGGTTTAGTGGAATCTATATTTGTCATTTACACCTCACCTTAAAATGCTGGGAATGAAAGAATATTCATTCAAAAATTCAAAAATATTTTCAAGGTGCACTGCTTCTCTGTTCGCAGGTAGGAAAAAAATATAATGGTAAAGTACCAGTTTACAGAGAAACTCATATTGATTTGAACGTTTCTATTAATTTTCCTCATATTGTTAAGATTAAAATTACTATTACAACTATTAATGTCCTGAAAGCTGTATTAAAATAGAAGATAATGTAAAATATGTACAAAAGTATGGAAAGACCCATGGTAATGTTCTCTTCTTTAAAGTCTTGATATTTGCTCCTTAATGTTTTTATTTAGTAAACATTATTTATCTTGGTAGCAAATGCTTTACTATAACCTTCTAGGTTTTTTATCAATACATTTTTTGTATTTTCATTTTATTTTGGCCTTGACTTTATTGAATCGATACGGATATTTTATTTTCTATTGATCATCATTGAATAAACTTATGCTGAATAACTGTTTTCATTTATTGGTATTCTGCCCTTTTTAGAGAACAAACACTGTTTTCATCACAACTAAGTTTGTACATGTGAGATAAAAAAAAAAATCTATAAATCACAGTTAATCACAGTTTAGAATCTGAAGTTGAATAGCATTTATTGCCAAATTAATTTGGTACAATAAACACATTAGAAGGGAATAAACAGTAAAGCAAAGTATTAAATGAAATTTGCTGGAGTTGTATCCCTGGTGTTTTTGAGCTCATTCAATCAAGTCAAGGAGCTCTGGGTACCAAAGCAAAAAAACTGAATTAACAAAAAAAAAACAAGATAAACCAATGCTCAGCAAAACACCCAAACACAACCATTCAACATGGTAGTCTTGGTTCCACTGTGTTGCAACTGACAAAAAGGACGTGTACACTGTGTTGTAAACATTTAAACCAAAAACATTTTTAATAGATAGTTGTAGGTGTTTGTACTTTCAGGCAGGAGACACTTTGCCGGCTGGAATCTCGACAGTCAATGACCCCTCTGAATCATCGTCCATTAAGGGCTCTTTTCCACACAGTAGGAAGGGCACTGTGTATCTACGAAACTATAGAAAACAAAATGAGCCATAAAACGTTAATCCAAGAAGATGCATCCTTTCTATTATTTTATGTACATTCAACATTCAGCAGTGCAAGATGCAGTTTTTTTTGCATACAGTACAAACATCAATCCAAATCATATAAATGATATATGCTAAGTAATAACATGTAACTAATATTCAACAATAGTGTTAAATATATTGACAAAAAAACAATAACTTCAAAAACCGTAACACTTTTCTTTAACGCCTAGCATTTATTGGCAGTATGTAAAAATGTAATAAATAGTTCAAAACACACTATAACGTAATTGTGAGTTTTAGTGTTCATTAATCACATAAAAATATGAGAGATGTTATAATTGTTGACAAAAACAGTATAATAGTAAACACTTACTTGTCCTTACATCTGCTTTCAAGTACATTATTGTGTGTTTTACACCATTCATTACCTGTGTATATAGTGTTTAAGAATGCTAAATAGGGGGAATGAAAGAAAAGTATTACAATTGTTTAGGTGAATTGTTATAATATAATAATGTTTTATGAAACATTAACATCCATAACCTCCTTCTTTGTTTGATTTTAGGAATAAAATAATTTTTTAAAAAAGGCTCTTAAAAGATATCTTGATTTTTTTATACGTGGAATTTATGAAATGCACCCATTAAAATGACAATATTTACAATAAAAGAGAAAGAGTTATTACATAAAATATAGTTATGTCTTCACCCCCCCCCCCCCCCCCCCCAATATCCAAAGACAAGGTAAACTGTCCATCAATACCACCAGATGGTGCTGACGTAATGTATTTGAGAGGTGCTTCACAGCAAGCTTTTTCCCTACATTTTGTCCATAACATCTGGCTAAATTCAATTAGTATTTGTTTGTGGTCTTACATTACCTGTTTGTTGAGGTAGATGTAGATGATAGGATTGTATACAGTGCTGCTCTTGGCCAAGTAAACAGGCACTGTGCCTACCAGCGGGTGAATCTCCACATCGGGCTTGAAGACCACCAGCATGGCCAGGCTGGCATAAGGCAACCAACTGATCAGGAATGTCAGGACCATCAGAACCACCATGGCCGCCACCTTCAGCTCTCCTTTAGCTACTGCACCACCTTCTAGACAGGCCATCTTTGATACCTGTAACACAGAATATTGTTTAAAGGTCCCATGACATGAAAATGTCACTTTATGAGGTTTTAAAAACAGTTCCCCAGCCTGCCTAGTGGCTATAAATAGCGATAGGTGTAAACCAATTCCTGGTTATTCTGCTCTGCCTTTGAGAAAATGAAAGCTCAGATGGACCAATCTGGAATCTTGCTCCTTATGAGGTCATAAGGGGCAAGATGACCTCCTCTTTCTCTGCTTTGCCCACCCAGAGAATTTGGCCCACCCATGATAGAGAGAGACATCATGGCTTTCAAACGAGCAAATTGGCAGTTGGTCAAGGCCACGCCTCCAGCCCCAGCCTCCACCATGACCTTATACTGTCTTGAAACAATCTCTGCAGGCTGTGGACGAAGGTCTGGTAATACGAGACTACTATACACCCTATGATTACACCCTGCAGCAAAAATTGCCCATGTGTTTGATATATTAATAATATGTATAACAATATTATAAATAAAGGTTTAAATGAAACATAACACTGGTCAGTGCAGTGCTTCCCAACCTAGAGTTCTGCCCCCTTCCAAAGGGTCACAAGATAGATAAAAGGGTTTGGGGGGGAGATATGGCAGGTCAACAAGAGGCATACATTTTTTGAGATCCCATTTGAGGGGCATCCCCCCTCAAATCACCTTCTAAGTGTGGAAATATGGAAAATATTTTAATAATGTACCTCTACAAAATCTACAAAAACATTCACAGTACTTAGCCAGCCAAATGTATAAATGCTCACCTTGTGTAGTGTCCACATCAGCATTCCATAGGATGACAAGATAATGGCAAAGGGAACTGCAAAGCACACCGCAAAGTAAGCCAGGATGTAGGAGAAATTGTTAGGGTCTCGGTTGTGCCAGTCTGGTGCACAGGACGTCCCAACGCCCTCCAGCTCATACCTGCCCCAGCCAAACAGGGGAGGCAAGTTCCAAGTGAGGGACCACAGCCAGGATAAGGCAATACCTCCAACAGCATGCTTTTTTTGGAAAGTCATATACCCCAATGGCTTACAAACAACAAACATCCTCTCCACTGCAATCAGAGCAACTGTGCACAGAGACGTAATGCCTGCGGACAAGTGAGCCAAAGCAAAGTCAGGGGTGACACAAGCAGTGAAGGGCCTGCTTGTTATTAAAATTGAGAAGAAATATTGTTAAAAAGGTGTAAACGTAGGGATGAAAGTGCCATCCTTGTGTGTTGAACTAAATGTTTGTTGAACCAAAATGTGGTTTTACATAAGAGAGGCTGTATGTTGCACTATAATTCTGAAACAATATAAGCAATCTTTACCGTGCTTCTCTTTTTACTCACCAAACAAGGACACTGCAAAGCCCTCCATCACACATCCTGTTCTTCCCAGGGAGAAGTACCCCTGGGCGTTGTTGACCACAGACAGCACCCCTCCAGTCATGGCTGTGCCCAGGTCAGCCACAGCCATGTTCACCAAAGCGAAGTTGAGCGGCTGCCTCAGCTGCTGTGCATGAGAGATACAATGATCACCGTAGCGTTGAGTACGATGGCCGGACCGGTGAAAATAGCCATAAGGATGGAGAGAATGATGAATCCAGTGCGTGACAGAGCAGGTTCCCCATTCGGGCCCACATAGGATGAAGCATTTTGGAAAAAAACAGATGGCTGCATGGATGCAACGCTAAATTAGTGGTCAGGTAGTTTCTTGTTCTTGTTTCTCTTGTGCTACTGGATGTTAAACATCTTGCTGCTTAAGTGTGGTAGCTGAGATTAGATGCCAACAGCCTGAGCATAAATCCTCCAGATCTGGGCTTAACAAAGAGTAATTCCTCTAAATGATGATCCTTGATCCCTCACCTTGTTCACCTCATCTAGCTTGATTGTAAAGGCACTTAATGCTCTTAAGTCTAAGCAATTTTTTTGTATAATGCTTGTCTAACCTAAACCCAGTTATGCACAATCAATAGACGTGTTGTTGTTGTTTTTTTCAGAACAACCAGGCAATCAGGATATGTATGCTGCAGCGATGTCACATTAATGTGTCAATTTTTACATGACTATATAGACAAAAGAAAAAACTGAATGGAAATTGAGTCTGACAGAAATGTACTAAAAACACACAGAGAACAATAATAAACAAGACTTTTGGCTTTTGGAAATTGTCCACCCAAGTCTTGGCAATCAGAGGGAACAAACATAAACACTGTAACTAACACAAATATAAAACTGTATCTATGTATTTTTACTAGAAATCTCCATACTTTCTTATTAAAAAAGCTGGTTGTGTCACATACAATACGTCTCCTACAATTCTATCCAAATGCACAAATGAGAATCTATGCATTATTAATTACATGTACGTTGTTATATTAATATTTTGGCTCATTTTTTGATGTTTGGAAGATGCAGCAGCAAAATAACACAGATAGGAAAGTGGCAGCATCTCCACCATTGCAATTGCTGCTGCCATCAAATGCCAAAGAAGAAGAAAATAGTCTGAAAGACAGTCTCTGATTGGTCAACACTTCCAGCCCATTGAATTCAGGAAATAAAGATTGACTAGCTATTTGACTAGCTAGCTATTTTATGTGATCTCAGAAGTGGCCCAAGCTCTCCCATGCAAAAGGCCATTTGACTGAAAACAATAATGCAGTAAATCTTATAAGTGGCACTTCCGTCCTAATTATGCTTTTAAACAAAGGTTTGACTCGGGTACATTCACAAAAAGACCCTAGGTTGCATTTTGGCAAGAGTTACGCTTTAACAGTAAATCAAGCTTTTCATACAAAAAGATGACTAAATAATTGTTCAGTTGAGGATTTATTGTACTGGAATTATTGTAAAAAGTCGCCAAAAAGACACTGAAGTTCCAGGCTAGATTAATAAGCTCATAGAAGGGCTACGATCACATGGAATTGCCCAGATGTAAGCCTTCTTAAGAAACGGAACGATGCTAACTTAACACAATGCAGAGACATAGGAGATAACGTAAAGTGATTTATGGAATCATCATTATGGATTTAATTTACAAAGACACTGTAGTTCCAGGCTGGATGAGAATTTCTAAAAAGGCCTGCGATCACATAGAAGACCTCGTAGAAAACAGTGCATTTCTCTTCTTATATTCAAAAAAAGTAAGTATCTAAATTACATTGTATTGATCTGGAGATATTACATATAGCATAAAACTATGTTTGTTGTCATGTGCAGTGGTGACTCAGGTTAACAGGATGACTCCACAGTGCTCTTCACCAGCATCATCATCAGGATCATCATCCTTGCAAGTGCAACAATAACAAAAAAGGTAGTGTATAAATATTGATGAAGGCTGATGATCTATTTTCTTTATTTATTTTCTCACTTTCTACGTCTCTCTCCCACTTTCTCTCTCTCTTACTCACTTTCTCTCTCTCTCTCACTCTCTCTTACTCTCCTCACACAAATCAGGGGTCAAGGAAAGTTTAATGAGCATCAAGTCAGGTAGAGTTATTTATAGAGCACATGTAAGAAGGACAATAGATGTTGACAAAGATGTTTTACAGAATCATTTGAATATATTTACACTATTAAAGTAGGCTACTTGTTATGTGGTCTCCCTTCTTGGTAGCAGTGAGGAGTCTTGCTGCTGCATTGTGGAAAAGGTGACTAACTCCCACAAAAAGAGTGTCATCAAGACACGAAGAGATGGGAACATGTGAAACATGAAAAAAAAAATTACTCACATTATATTAACTTCACCAAATTGGTAATAGCCTAATTATTGTGAGGTGTTTTGTCATGTAGTCCATCTAATGCAATGTTATACACATCAGCACTGCGTATGAATGAAAACATAAAATAAGATTCAACTCCAAATGTCCCTTTTCTTTTTATGTCCTACCAATGACAATGAGATCTGATTTAACCCCACAGGTGTCATCACAATGGTGAAGTAACTGGTTGAGCTCTTTTTTACTTACACAAAGGAAAGTCTAGACTCAGGATCGCTAAAAATACGTCTCTTCTAAACCTATTATTGAACACTTAGTCAAATTGATGCTGAGTTCCATATATCAAGGCTTTGTAGATACTTGAATATGACAATGGGTCTGTCCATGAGTAAGATCAATCAACAACATATGGTATACTGAGGTAAGATGCAATCTTTCTCCAGTTACAAATCACTGGAAGAGAATGGCGGGACAGTTGTAGGTGGTCTGACGTGAATCATCCCTCACCGCTGAGAGCGGGAGATGAGGTTAAGCTCCTAGACAAAAGGTGGCCTATGTTTAACCCCTAAGAGGTTTATTTCCAATTAAGTCAAGACAGAGACTACTGTTTGGGTTAAGAGTTCAACAGCAGTCTGGTTGCAATTATAAAGCGTTATGTCTAGAACGATATCTTTAATTTTGACTCATTTGAAATGACACATAAAGCAGAAGCCCATTCACTGTATATTTTCTTTATTGTCACATAAGTGAAATTGTTTTGTTTTTTAAAAAACATGTTAACCATGAAATTGGAGACAGTTTGATTATTCAATCCAAAGGTCCATGAATTAGGTTTCAGCGGTTTGATTTTTTTTTCTGAGTTTTCTGAGCTTTTTTTGGTTCAAAGCTCTCCATACAGCCAGTAAGTTCAAATTGTTTTGTCAAAGTGCTATTTCCGAGGATAAACCTACACCGAGCCAACCTGGACAAGAACACAAGTGCTATGGATTAAATGATTAAAGCTACTCAGCTTGCTGAACTCTTAGTCCAAAATCACACCCATCATCACCATGACAACTGAGCATGATCACTCCCCGATGAAGTCTGTGCGGTATGGTTGAAAGCCCCAGGAGTTAAGTTAATCCTAAATTGGGACTGTTTTTCTTTAAGTAAAGAACATACACACTCAGATGCTGCACTGCAATCCAAGTCCAACAACATGGAGAGCACCTAAAGGCCTGAAAAGCATTTAATACATCTCTCAACTCTATTTTAGTTCAGAACGTGGACAGTGACGCTCATAACATAAATATCTGTGTGCATTCCCCACTGAAATGTATACAGCAACTCCCCCTCTCTTAACAATGTGTTTTGCTTGTTGGTACTTCGCTGTGATGTTTGAGCTTCGCTGTGCAGAATGATGTACTGTATGTGCAGAGTTTGACACTCGAAGGCTGTTTTCACAGGTTTCTCATCTTAAATCTGAGTATAGGACTTATGCACCGGCAGGATTTGTGACATCACAACTAGCTTGGAAGCCAGTCGTGACACAGTATGCAACTTACTGTGGGATACATACAGTGAGTAGGCCTATGAACTTTTTAGTCAGACTGGTGCAACAACCCAGAAGCAGATGACGCATTCCTTGCCCAAGGACACTTCAGCAGGACTTGAGTCCCCAGTCATGTTTTGAACCGGACAAATGAAAGTCAAGGACTTTCTTCAGTATCGTGAGAGAAAGCTGCTTTTATTTGCCGTCGATAGTTAATTAAAGCGTTAAGGGATGCGAGGGAGGAGAGACTGGATGATACTGTCCGTCATCCAACATGCAGGCACCTTATCGGCACGTCCCAGACAGTACAGGCTCCTCACAACTTTGATGTATGATGCAATTACTAAACTAATAAAGGCTTCAAGTCGAAACGTGGTTCTTGTGGTGGTGGTGCATCAACCCCCCTGCTGCCTTGACATCATTATCGCTCCCTAATCAGCGTTTACAGGAGACGATGAGAACATCTTTCGGTCTTATTTTATACAATTGCACTGACCCAAACTTTATGTCTTCACCAGTCACGTGCGTGGCAGAGGCGCTTACTCACCACCCCTCCATACACTTCCACGTGGAAAAATTGCTGGTGAGTTACGTCATTGTCCAAAGTAATTAATTAATAAACTTCAGCCAATCTTAGACAAATAACACAAATACTATTGTACTTTTCACTTCATTGCATTTAATTAAGAGCTATAGTTAGGAATACTTTTCAAATTAAAGTTTAGCTAAAAAAAAAACTCAGTTGATAAAATATGATCTCTGTAAGGCATTATGTTGCTAATTCTTTTTGGATGCAGGACTTTTAATGGTGTTCTTTCGTTTTAGTTGTTCTGTAGTATTTATCTGGACTCAGTGTGTATTTTTTTTTCTTCTATTGCTGGCAGTGCGGAAACCTTCATCAACCATCTGCAGTCTCATTATCGCCCACTGGGCCATTTTGTCAGGAATCTCCCCTCGTTCTGTGCTTCTTTTTTAAACTGTATGTTATATGGTCATTATGTCATGCACTGCATATTCACATCGCAGTAGTGAAACAGGCAGTAAAAACAGCTGTTTTTGTGTGCAGCGTGGAGATCGGAGACAGTGGGCTACACATCAAGCGTGCACGGTATAATGCAGCGTCAGCGTTAAATGCAACAACTTGAGATGTGCGTCGCAGAGGACAACTAAAGAACAGCGGGCTATTTGATTTTTTTTAGCATTTTGCAGATGAATATTCGGTAGTAGTTGTTTGCGGTAGCCGATAGCACCTGTCCATGCTGCTCTCCTCGGCTGGAAACTGAAGAGAGGACCCCTTCCCGTGAATCCGATTTCACATCCACAAGCTTTTAAGGCTTAGTTGCAATTGCAAACATACACGTTTCCAAGAATAAAGGTCCGTGATTCTTGCAGCAGAGAGCCAACTGAGGGGAGGGCGGAGGGGTTCCCCTCTCTCTCTCCCGCTCTCTCTCTCTCTCTCTCTCTCTCCTCTCTCTCTCTCTCTCTCTCTCTCTCTCATCAAATACCCTACTGTATTTAGGGTACGTGCCGGAAGAAGCGAGGCTGGACTGGAGACGTGCACCGGGGTCCAGGACGCTGCTGGGACGGGATTCTTACTGTACAGATATTTTATAAGCCGAGCCGAAGATGCCGGGGAACTGGAGGATCCTGTTTTTCCACGTGTGCAGCAGCAGATTCCTTTTGCTCTGGATCCTCGTCGGCTTGAATGTGGAGGAGGTGGCGGGGTCCCAGCAAGGGATCCCTCTGTCAGTGTGAGTGAGAAGCTCTGCAACTTTGTTTCACATGGAATGAAGTAATATGTTGAGCCCTTACGGGCAAGACTTGTAACCAGAAGTGCAACATTTTCACTTTGACTTGGTGTAGGCCTATTAGCCATTTAAAGAGGTTTAAACAGGTTACATGAACAGAGAGATTGGGATTTTTTTGTGAAAGTCTCCGTTATCTGATTCTTGTTTGTCTTAAAATGACCATTATGTGGAGTTTAATTCAACCCCAGGCATCTGTCTGTAATTCCACACACAGGCCATACTACAGTAGGTCTAGCTATTGGTAGAGAGTGACACTAGGTGGGTGGGAACGCAAGCAGTCACACATGGGATTTTAATAAATAAGCAGAAAAGAATAAAAAAAAAGCACCGAAGGTGAAGTAATTCAAAATGTAACATGTTGATTAAACTGCTGCAGCAAAGAGGTTGAGACATTTAACTCTTATTTGTCTTATTATGTTATATGGTTGCATTGTATACAATCAATAAATTATAATAATAATAATAATTATAATAATAATGATATATGAAGTTATTAAAATATATGGTTCTGCTAAAAACAAGACCTCAAGAAGATCTCATGGACTTTAGAGCTACATTTTTAATGGCACATTTTATCTCAATTGGTTTTTATGTCCAAAATATTTCAAATTGATGAAGAGCAGGTAATTTTTTTACAAACTTTCTGATAACTGTAAATTGTTACAGTTGAAATCACAATTATGCAGGCCTTCACAAGTGCAATCTAATCATTCATAACTGTCTACATTTCACAACAATAATGAACTGATAATGAATCACAGTTTATATATATATATATATATATATATATATATATATATATATGTATATATATGTAATATATATATACACATATTAGATTGTATCTGCAGCAGATTGGGAGACGTGTTCAATTGCAAAACCTTTTACATTGGGAGAATTATTTTCCTATTTCTAACTGAAACTATTTAAACACAAGACTATGTCAATTCCAAAATAAAAGTCAAAAATGTAAATGTGTACCCAAAAAGTTCATCTCACCCCTGTACCATGCCAGAGTTATGCATTTTGATATATTTAAACTCTGTGCACAGATTAAAAAAGGCTAGATTGCGCACCTACAAAGCATTTTAAATCATATTCCTGCAAGGTCTTAAAATGGTCAGTTTAATTTAAAATCCACAATGTTATATAAACAGTCAATACAATTTTGCAAATCAGTGGAAAATGGGACACCAACTGAGATCTAGTTGTTCTTAAATAAAATGTTTGGGGTTTGTTTTAGAAAAAGGTTGTGCTCAGGAAACATCTCTGAGCTGTTTTTGAAAAGTTGCTTCTGCAGATGAGGACAGTTTGACCACCTCATGTTATCACAAATAAGTTATTTTGTAAATATAATTTTATAAACGTAGTTTTCCTTATTTTCTGAATCTTTAAATCAGACCACATTCTCAAAACAGCATCTGTGTCTTCTGTAGGACTGTCACATGTCCTACATTTTATGTGCAGTATTTCGCTGCCATGCTTAGTCATTTACAGTTTAAAAAGCTCCAGTAAGTATAGATCATCAAATTTACAAGCAACCATCTGTCAGGAGAGTGAAGGTCAGGGACACCAGAGCCATGACGATAAGCTTTAGACGGATTGGTCGGAAACAAAAAAGGAAATGACAATTGAGGAAAGATTAAAGGAGGCTGGGCCGAGGAAAGGACAAGCAGGTGATAAAGATATGACTGCTGCTGGTCTTTTTGTAAATAACTTAGATATTACTTTTGTTGATTTAATTGAATCACGTACCTTACGTAATTCTTTTCACATTTGTGTGCACATTTTTCACAACACTTGGGAGATTGATTTGTCTGTTTTGTGTTCTAGCGTGAAGCTCTGGGCTTCGGCATTTGGTGGAGAAATTAAATCCATTTCTGCAAAATATTCTGGATCCCAACTACTGCAAAAGGTATTCTTCTTACGTCCCAGTCTTCTGTGAACATGCATGTTTCCTTTTTGTCTGATGGTCATGTAGTTACACACATTGCATGATGTAAAGTATTCCCTCTCGGCTGTAGAGACATTTCGGTGTCTCAGCTGAATGCTGATGCATTGTTTTAGAGGAGACTCAGGTGTGAGACATAGCTCTGTGTGTGTGTGTGTGTGTGTGTGTGTGTGTGTGTGTGTGTGTGTGTGTGTGTGTGGTGTGCGTGTGCGTGTGCGTGTGCGTTGCGTCGTGTGCGTGTGCGTGGCGTGTGCGTGCGCGTGGCGTGTGTACTTGATACGGCCCATTAACCACGGCTCTGATTCCTCTTTCATCTCATCTCTCCAGTTAACTCTCTGGAGTCAAGAGTTTCAACTTCTCAGGAGACAAATTGAACAAGTGTGTGGTTGGTTTCGATAGTGGGTGAGGGGGTGTTGACATGATGAATGAAATCAGCAGAAAATGAGCGATGACGCCGTACAGTAGATTTAACTTTCTGACCATATAAAGGCAAAGGTGGGCTTATGACTTGTTTCAACAGACTTTAGGATATTTAGACCAAGTCAAATATTTAAACCCAACACACCATGTATTTATGGCTGCATCATTACATCAAATGTAAATGTTCTGGAAATTGTGTGCAGTATTTCATTTATGCTTCCCTAAAATGCAGCCTGACGTATTAGGTACATTTAGAAACTCTGCTCTGGAATTTGTAGAATATGTAGAAAGTTGGAATTGTTGTATTTAGTTCTGTGAATCCAAAAATAAGGTTGGACAACACAAAACATGAGCTTGTAACAGTGGACGCACAAGAAGCTCTGCTGGTTGAAAAAGTTAAACCCCGATAAAGGTTATGCATGTGCAAATCATACCTCAAACATATACAATAGTTTACCAACAATTTAGGTTCTAGCCAAACAAAACAATGGCATTTTAAAGGAGAATTCCGGTCGATTTTATCGCGTAACTCTTTTTTTTTTTTAAATTGGAGTGATGTCAGTATCAAGACAAATGAAAATAATTGGTGCAGTCTACACCGAGTTATCCTCTTGCTAGATTTTGCACCCAACAGGCTTAAACAGGCTTAAACGGGGCAAGTTTTAAACTTGCTTTTATTCTCTAAACACACTCAAAATGTCATTACCAGGTGCTGACCATGTGCAGTTATTCCTTCCAAGTGAACACAGCAAATTTGACTGCAATAGAAAGTAGAAAGCTGTGACAATTAACTAGTGTGGACTTCACCGGAAAACAGAAAAAAAGAGGTATGTGCACTAGTTGAATCAACACAACTTTTATGCATTTTTGTCACATCTACTGCAGTCAAATTTGCATTGATTGTTTTCATTTATCTTGCTACTGACAGCTCTTCAAATTAAAAAAAAACCAGAGCTAAATGTTGAAATGACCGGAATTCTCCTTTAAGAAGGTTATACTCTCTTATACTCGTTTTAGTTTTTCTATTTCAGCTGGTTGACTTAGTTCTTCTGTATGTTCTGAGGCAGTAGTTTGTGGTGTAGTGTTCAAATGAACTGCATTTTATTGCAAGGTGTTTTCAATACTGTGTCAATCACATTTTACATAATCAGTATAAAAGAAAAAAAATGTTGGAGTCACCTTTTTTATTATGCATTTCAATTAAAGAACACCACAAACTTCAGCAACAATTACAGATTTGAATCAACACCTCTCTGACAAATGAGTTTAATTGTCAGAGTTGATTTATTACAAGACTACATAACAGTGGGCAGCTCTTTCTACTTTCTGGTCACTCGGTGGACATGGCATCCATTTTACTAATATACAGTATAAATCCTGAATAGACCACTGTCAACTGGGACACTGTGATCTATAACAACTATTTACTTTCTTCCTGTAGGTTAAGTTACTACATGAGTCCCCGTCATACTTGTTAACCCTCTGCATTTGACCCATCCTCACTATTTTAGGAGCTGTGGGCTATCACAGCGCCGCGTCCTGGGACCAACTCCAGTTCTGAGGCCAGTGCCTCAGTCAAGGGCAATAGCAGGATTAATCCTAAAAACGCTGCATGTCTTGGAACGTGGGAGGAAAGAGGAGGAACCAGAGGAAGTCCACGCAAACATGGGGAGAGCGTTCAAACTGCATATAGAAAGCGGCTCCTGGGTCCAAACCTAGGACCTCCTTGCTCTGAGGTGACAGTTCCTTAATGTAAGATAAGATTTAAAGATCAAACCTGTGATGGAAGCTGAAGCACTGTCCTTCCGTTTGTTACCAGATATGTATTTCATCTTTGTACAAAAACATTTTGACTTGTTCAGATTTGTTCCCTTTTTTGTGTGTATGTAAGCACTTGGCTTGTGTTCCTGTTCATGGAGGCATGTCTGGAGAGAGCTGTGCCGAGCCAGTCAGCATAAAGCTGTGAGCTGTGAGAGAACTGACGGGTCGTTAGGGGCTGGTCATTAAGGCTGATCATTAGATGCTTTTATGGTGAATTACCCCATTTTACCAAGATTTTCTGCAAAGGGGGAAACACTGGGGATCTTTAGGCTACCGGCCTCACTCCTGTGTTGGTCATTACTCTAATCAATAATCATGATCAGTGCTTTTTGATGGATGGGGCTTAACCTCCTCTTGATGACTGGAGGAGTGTGAGGGTGGAGGAGAGGGGACTGGGGACTGGAGCACTGGGGGACTCTGGGTGCCGAGGCGAGGAGGACAGGCGTGAAATGAACTGTTCTGCTCCAGTGCCAGCCCACACTCTTCCTTTCATTAGGTAATTTGTCGCCTCATGTACTAGTGTGTGTGTGTGTGTGTGTGTGTGTGTGTGTGTGTGTGTGTGGGGTGTGTGTGTGTGTGTGTGTGTGTGTGTGTCATGTTTCAATGTATCCTACGAGCCTGACATGTTTGTGTTATCTTAGCTTGTGATTATTTTTAGATAAGGTTATTGGAAGTGTGCGTTTGCTGGACCTTGTGAGAGCATCAGGTTTTATTTATTTTTTTTGGTGTGTGTGTGTGTGCGCGCGTCCCGTGCGTGCCAGGTGTGGGATTATGTAATGTTATATTCCTCCGAGCTGTGGCGGGCTTTGTTCTGTATCACTGGAGGTCCTGTGCATCCAGCAGAATCAGCATTATGTGAGGTGTAGTTCATTACCCAGAATCGCCCAAGCTTGACACGTTATTATCTTTCTCCTGTGCTTTGACTCCATTTCAATTACCCTCTTACCATGCATAGCCTTCAGATCCAGCCTGCCCCCCTCCCTTCCTTGGCCACCCTACGTGGCCATCTCCAGCCAATCAGAATGAAAGAAGCAGCATGTGCAGCCAATGACTGAGACTATCAATCATTCTGTGTTGCAGGGAGGGTTTATCAACCGTTCATCTGAGACTGGCTGCATGCAGCTTGTCAGCCAACATGTGAAGGCTTATAAGCCTTGTTCAACAATTCCCCACCTCTCTGGAGTGTGATGCAGTGAATTGTTTTAAAATGTTGCAGAACCACACACAGAAAGAGATGTTTTTTTTCTTGTCTTATTGAGTGGACAATTAAGACACTCCTAATGGGTTAATCAACCATGTGAGCTCAATACATTTTTCAGCATGTTTTCCTGCAGCCATGTCATACAGTTGTCCCCTCTGTCAATGCCACAATTTGGTTTCTGGTTGTTTTCAGAAATATAAAGACTTTGAAAAGTCAGTCACAGTGGAGGAAATTGATGGTGTAAAACTGGTCAAAAACCTGGCTTTGAAGATGGAGGAAGTTTTCCGAAAAAAAGCGGAGGCTACCAGGGTAGGTACAATATTAAATATGCCTGTCTGTGTGTGTGTGTGTGTGTGTGTGTGTGTGTGTGTTGTGTGTGGTGTGTGTGTGTGTGTGTGTGTGTGTGTGTGTGTGTGTGTGTGTTGTGTGTGTGTGTGTTTGTGTGATGTGGTGGTGGGGGGGGTGTTAAAGAAAATATGAAATATGAAAAATATGGGTTTTGGTTTCTTAGCCCACCTCCCCACCACAATAGGCCTCTGTACAGTCCCTAAATTGAGCAGATTAGTGACTTGGAAAGCAGACTACTGTTCAAAAACCCAATCTGTACTTAATGTAAATGGTCCGTCTGGAATATCTTGCACGTAAGGTTTGATCGTATGTATTACGGTGCAGGCCTGAGCTGTCTTCAGCCTCACAGCAGCAGCCTGTCTGCGACCTCGGCGCAGAGGAGCTTGTAACCATTTTAATGCTGCACCTCGCAGGGACTGCTGGGTATTGATAACGTTTATCTCCTCCCGCCTGATCCCGTGTGACACAATTTATGACTGTTCAGCCTACAAATTACACGAATAGTGAAGCGCTTAATTTAATTTAATATAATTTGGTTCCTTGAGATGTATCAACGTATTATGGTGGTTTTTTTAAGCAATACAAGGCACAAATTTGGCCGTTGTATTCACCAGCACAGGTGTGATTAATCTTAATCCTAATCAAATCAGAGTTTAAAAATGATGCAGTGACCTCAATGAAGCGGTGGAGGTCGGGTGTCTGGCTACTGCAGGTACATTTCACAAGGAGGGAAATTAGAAAACATCATATTTATTTCATGATGTTTTAGTATTAGCTGCTGACGACATGATATCTCACCCTGAGGTCAACTGAATTTGGTCACCACCGCCCCAGTTGTGTTTATATGGCAGTTATTTTGACACATGTGACGGATGTTAATTACCTGCTTGGCTCCGAAGGCGAGAGTGACCGTGACGTTTAGGTGGCGTTTCCCCCGAAAACACAGAGCAAGCACTTTTTCCAGAATCAAATTATTACAGAAGCTATCGCTGCTGTACACGGCATGGAATCCTGCTCCTGTCTCCATCAATCATTTCACAGCTGCACTCCACAGTAGTGCCCTACATTTTATGCATATTGTTTTCCAAAATACCACAAGGATTCCAACGGAGGGAGACACTTACAGTTCTGTCATCCTATTTTATTATTACAATTCAAAACAAAAGCTGGACATGGATTTTCCAAAACATGAATCTAAAGCCTGGCAATGGTCCTCGGTCATGTTGCTCTTCAATGGAATGACATGTGTTGAGGTTTGGAAATGAGAGTGGCAGAGTAATGCGCAAACAGCAAGTTTAAGCTAAACAGAGAGCAGCGGAGTGTAGAAAAAAAACTTCTGGAATGACTTAAAACGCTTCGGGGAAATCTCAAAGAATAGTGTATATTTCCTGATGGAATAGGAATTTCCTCGTTTATCATATTAGGCTACATTGTATGTAGCTCTATTCTTATTAACCAACGTTTTTTTTCTCCTTTCAGCGGCTGGTGGAGGCAGCAGAAGAAGCGCACCATCAGCATGAGGATAATCCCGACCTGCAGGTGAGGTTTGTCCCGGACCAAAGAAAAGGACAGAAAAGAAAAGAATAGGAAAGAAAAGAGGAATTATTAAAAAATGTGGTGTGTCATTGTGTTAGACCAGAATGAATCATTTTTAGTTGAGCTGGGGAGGAGCGGCTGCAAGGTGAGAGAAGGGTAATGGGCCCTAAAAGTCTTTAATTGCGTTGGCATCGTCCTTCGCACTGATGTCCTGTCAGCGGTTTGATACATAATGCTTCTTTGATAAGCAATGCCGCACATATAGAAGGCTGCAACGACTTGCTGTCATAACTCACACTGATTGTGAAAGCGTAGCTCAAGAGCTGTCTGTGGGCCTGCTGCAGCGCCTTTAGGTTCAGAAGCCTACAGTAACCGAATAACTGTAACACTGTAGGCAATTAGAGATTTAGTGTCCTGTTGTTGTCTATTTGTGAGAAAAATGGGAGAGAGAAGTCGGCCTGCATTGTTTGTAGTTTAAATCGTATTTTACGCTCATATGCTCAGACTCTGTACAGGACATTATTTAGCGGCTCTCACTGCGGATTTCCAGGTCGCACTGAGCTTCGTCGGTGTCTGCAGAGGGAATGCAGTATTTCTGTCGTTTGTTAGTTTCTCTCTCTCTCTCTCTCTCTCTCTCTCTCTCTCTCTCTCTCTCTCTTTCTCCCTGTGTGTGTCCGGTGGACAAAGATAAATGAAACTCTTTTGCGCGGCGCGCATTGTTTCACTTTCTTGGCTCTAGATTGGAAACCCACTCGAGCAACAAACCACAGAAATAACGGCAGCACTTTACAGTTAATAGTAGCATTTACATCATACGAATAGATTTCAATCGCCTTGTTCCCTGCCCCTTTCTCTGCTGTTCACACAGCCAGAACAAGACAGCTAGATTGTAGCCAACTTTTAAACATTTTCAATAAAAAATACGACTGCTATTCTAATAGTAAAGGGAACAAATATAAAAAAAATGTCACCATTATCCCTTAACATATTTTTCCTATAGACTTTAATATGGCTTTGGCCCTCTAAAGCAGATTGCTTCCAAAAACACAATTTACTGAAGGATGTACTGTATTAAGGCTATGAAACTCGTTTCCTTAGATATTTTTGTATTAAATTATCATATTTGGGCTATTATTTCTGTAAGAAGACAAGGTTTCCATTTTATTCATAGACAGTTTGGTATCTCTTACTCTCAAACTAGTAATCCTTAAATCGAACAGACTCCACCAATACATACAACCCTAGGCATTAATTTAATTCTTTATATTATTTTTGCTTAAATATTTAAATAATAATTTTGTAAACTTTAGTTTCATTGGCTTTCTTTTTATAGTTTGCTATAGACAAATATCTATCTATATTAATCATTTATGTGCTTTTATAAATTAAATGAAAACTACTTTTTGTATACTTTCGATAAGTTTAAGCTATTTGCATGCTTTGTATTCAGGCAATTGACATACAGCATAGGCCTATCATAGAGATTTCATCTTAAAGGCCATAAAAAATAATAAGGAAAATTCAATATCCACCTGCGATAATGATGTGATGTCATGATATTATTCCTTGTGGCATCATTTAGTCAGCCTCGCCTCGCCTCCCCTGACACTGCACATTCTTCACGCACCATTTCACTGACCACAATGAGATAAGCCGTCTGCTCTTATCTCAGCTTCTTTGTGTCAGGGCAGAGTGTTTTGCATTGACCCGAGCCTGGTCCATGGTTCAAGGTTGTGTAGATCAGGTCTGATGAAGCAACAGAAACTTGGCTCTTAGAAATTGTATTATACTGTAAAATGTCTTTGGTTTAATGTTTGCTATGAGTGCTTTTGCTTTCAACGTTAAACATTTATGCCGGCCTATGAAAAAACCTCTAATCGATTTTGTAAATCAGGAACATTTCAAAAATAATTACACTGTTAAACAACTTCAGCAATTGTCATTAAATGCTCTTTGTGTGCTTTAAAAGGTTTCTTTAATCCGACTGCCAAAATCTTGTTGAGTTAAAGGCTGAAATTCGTAATTTGTGATTGCCCCTGAAATATTTGAAGCATATGTAAAACAAGAATCCTTGTTTATTGTGTATTTCATATTTTTTACATGCTCAAATTAAAATCACAGGGAGAGATGGATTTTTTTAAATGTCAAAATCCACATGATTTTGGCTGATGATAGTTTCGAAGGATCCTTTAAAAAACAGTTTGGCCCTATAACACTGTTGCAAAACGATGCTATACAATAACACTCTATTTGATTCATATAGTAAAGCGTACAGTGTATTTGGCTCATATTCTGAATGTATTGTCTTGATCACACATTACTGTAACTCATCATAAACAACACGTCTACTTGAACAATGTGATCTGTAACATCAGGGAAGTTTCTGAGCAAATTAGTTTTGACTCTGTGAAACTGTTAGTTATAACAACAGCAGTAATAGGCCTGTTAAACCTTCAGTGCTGGGACCAACAATCTCCAGATATTGGAGTGTGGGTACACAGTAAGTCCTAGCAGCCCATAATGGAGGCCAGATCTCTGCAGCAGGGCCTACAGCTAACTGCAGTGGTGTAGAGTCAGCGGGGCGTCTCAGTGTCCCATGGCCTGCTCGACAGTAATAACCCTGGTGGTTAACGTGCCTCTCTACAGCACTATAACTTCTGCTGAGGGTGCAGGTTTCTCTCCCCTGCTGCTACCCCTCTGCAGCAACACCCTCCCTCCCCACCCCATCACCACCCCCACCCTGCCGCAGCTCGTCAGAGAGCTGCTCAGGCGTGGTATGAGCTGTCAGGGACTGTTTGATGGTGATGCCCGCGCGGCCTCCCTAGAGTGTGATGCTGTAGAGTCCACCATCACCCATTTCTCCCCCCCTCTCTCTTTTCTCTCTCTCTTTTTCTCTATTTCTCTCTCTCTCTCTTTCTCTCTCTCTCTCTTTCTCTCTCTCTTTTTCTCTATTTCTCTCTCTCTCTCTTAGTGCAGCCAATAAGGACCACAGGCCACAGGGAGGCCACTCAGACAGGATAGTCTTTCTTCTCGGTGAAGGGCAGAACAGACAAACTGTTGGGTTTCACTTTAGGGAGGACAGACCTTTCACTGGCTGTCATAAAGTCCTCTTTGCCCGTCCAGGGACTTGTTATACCTCAGTGACTAGTGACAATTACAATGGTTGCACATTTTGATACACTACGAACATTGAAACACTAAGCTAAAATGTAAAAAACATAAAGTAATGTTTTCCACACTGTGAGAAGCCATCATGTATTTTGCAACCATTTACACAATATGTTTCAGTTTTTTTTTGTGACACTTGTTCTATTTTGCATTTCGCAGTCTTTTTTTAACCTCTCTGTGACATTATTAGCAGCTTATAATGCTAGGATAGATGTAGAAACAAGCACATGTTATTGTACATTTGATTAATAATCTGTGAAAAATACTTAAATTCCTATATGAACACTGAAACAGTTTTTGGTTGCTGTAAGGGTTCTTCCTGTCTATGATGGCCATGAAGAGATGGGGGACAATATTAGTCCCAGATTCCAACTTTGTGGTATTATCCATCTGCCGCAGCAACACTGTCAGGGGAGAGAATTAATACTAATGACACTGTAACTTTGGAAGATACTTAGACAATTCAGACTGCTCAGATTTTGTCATCGACTAAACTTTAGAATGCACTTTTTGCACAGACCGAGGACTGTGGATTTTCTCCCCCATCACTTACATTGAAATGAAAGAGATCTCTTGATGGCCAGAACTGACAGGAGGAATGATTACAAGAAACACACTTTTTAAAATACATATGGGAATGTGAGTATTGTTTTAAGATAGATTTATAAAATGTGAACCCATACTTTAAGAATTAATATCACCGCTGCTATTAAAAATTTGAGTATTCACTTTTTTTCTCAGTATGAGTACTTCAACGCCGTACTGATCAATGAAGTGGACGAGGAAGGCAATAACGTAGAGCTGGGAGGAGAGTTCCTCCTGGAGCCCAACGACCATTTCAATAACCTATCAGTCAACCTGAGCCTCAGTGTGGTGCAGGTGCCCACCAACATGTACAACAAAGGTGAGAGCTCAGCCTGCATACAAGGATTATGTGAGTGTTATTTACCTACTGTGAGCTGATTAATGGGGAGTGAAAGAGAAGGGAGGAAAGTAAGTGGTGAAAATGAGAAATGGTAGCTGAAGCTGTATCAGTGTCACAGGCTGGGAGAAGTGGAGTTGAGGGATCAATAACAGTCCAGACATAAAGGGAAAGCAACTGCAGACCTCTCAAAGAGACTGGAAAGATTGCTGATTGGGGGTGTGGGAAAGATGTTTGTCATACGTTAGCTTTTCAGTCGCTTCTTGCTTTTTAACGAAGTGTGTCACTTCCTGTGTATTGCCAGAGCTGCTTTTGTTTGGTTATAATGGACTCCCCATAACTCTCTGTTAACAGCACAAAGGCAGGCTCGTCCAGCAGGAGGAGGGGAGGGGATGATTTTGTCACAGGCATTGTAACTCCTTCAGGGGAGTCAATAAGGGACATAAGTCAACCGTGCACTCGGCAACGGTGACCAGGTTGATTACTATTATCACCATTTAATTTACTTTTCTTTCTCTCCCTCCTCAGATCCTGACATAGTGAACGGAGTGTACTGGTCCGAGGCTCTGAATAAAGTATTTGTAGATAATTTTGAAAGAGACCCAACACTAATCTGGCAATACTTTGGGAGCGCCAAGGGTTTCTTCAGACAGTACCCTGGTGAGTGCTGTCACTCTGTCGGTCCGTCTGTGTGTGTGTGTGTGTGTGTGTGTGTGTGTGGTGTGTGTGTGTGTGTGTGTGTGGTGTGTGTGTGTGTGTGTGTGTGTGTGTGTGTGTGTAAAAGAAAGGCTTGTCTCAAGGGAGCCATCAGCCATCAGTGCACGAAAAAAATCAGAACAAATGATTTAGAATTACTAAAAGGGTAATTTGGCTAATGTTGTAATTTTACAGACCATCGGAGAGGATGCATCTATACAGGCTGTAATTAATCAGATTTTGGTGGTGTAGGTCTACAGTCATACTGAGCACGGCTGCTGGATCCAACCAAACTTATCAGACCGTTACAATGATGTGAAACAGGCGGTCGGCTTACTGCAGTGCTGGAGTGAAGCTACAGAAATGAGATACAGCTGATGATATTCTAACACAGATATGGACTCTGTATGTTTAACGTATTAGGAGCAATTTATAAAAAAGAGATTCATTTCACCAGTGTTTTGTGACACCCTTTTACTAATATATTCATCATTAACATGTTATTTGAAAATCCAGCTTCACTGAACTCTTCTTGGCTTCTTGTTTTAGTCATACTCTGTGCAATTTCCAAAGAGTGAAAACATTACGTAATAAAGATATAGCCCCAAGCATGTAGGTTATACTGTACAGTGTTCCTCAAGTACTACCTACTGCAATTACCACTTTGGGGTACACATACTTTACTGGAGTACTTCCATTTTATGCTGCTTTATATATTGCAATATTGAATATTGCACTTTTCACAGAATTGTATATATTAAGATTTTACATCCAAACATATCAATTTATAAAATATGATGCATTTTCATAGATTTAAAAGTAGTTCAAATTTTCTCAGCCTTGATCAACTTCAGTGTTAAAACCCCTCAAATCTGAAATATTTTCCTAAATTATAAATATTGATGCACTTTAAAAAAAGATTCTGTTAATATTTATTAAAGCTTTAATGCGTAACTTGTTGATATTAATGAGCGTCCGTTACATTCAAGCCAATGCCAAATTGGTTGCTAGAAAGCTAATTAAGACTATCAGCTCCACACAACGCTATCTGTATTTCTTAGTATGCCTATGTTCAGAAGATTGTGTCTTCCGGTGAATTTTCCATGCAGAAGCTCGAGTGAAGATGATTACCTCTGCTGAAGAATCATGTATTTTTAATCCTCTGTGTCCTCCTTGCATACTAGCAACTGCGTGGAAAAGGGGTGGGTACGCGCGCACGAACAGGGAAGGCTTCTATCATGTTGATGCGCCGACAATGTTGTTGTCTTCTTCTTACTTAGAATTCCTCCTAGGGGAGACAGAAACTACAGCTTTAAGAATTTAACATCTGCTTCATCAGGACTGTGTGTGTGCTGTGTGTCTAGCAATGTGAGCAAACAACCCACCCACTGTATTGATTCCAATGTTGTTAACTCTATGACAAGCTGGAATGAAAACAAGTAGAAAGTACAGATTCTTGCGTGAAAATTTAAAGAGTAGAAGTAAAAGGTCTGCTGTAAAATAATTACTCTACTAAAGTATAGATACCCTAAAATTTAAAGTAAGGTAACAAAGTATTTGTATTTGTATTTGTACTGAAACCTTTGGTTATAATGCTCGCCTAGTGGCACGCCCTCATGCTGTGCTTCTGACTGGCTGGTAGTCCTTACCAAGGTACTGTGCATGGGCAATTCACAACAAAAATGGAACAGAAGTGTGATGTCTCACTCTGTTGCTGAAACAGGGCGCACACAGGGTGAAAAGAAGAGCTGCAGCAATGTGCAGTACAACAAAAATATGGTGTTTTTTGAAAATTAAACTACTAAACCTATTCAGATACAACCTCTAAATACAAATATGAATCTGAAAATGACCATAATATGAGCACTTCAATTGACTTCTTATTCCTTCTATTTCACAGGAGTAAAGTGGCATCCAGATGAACATGGTGTCATTGGCTTTGACTGTAGAAACAGGAAGTGGTAAGCCTCTACATACTTAGTCTACATCCACAACATTCCACTTCCGGGATTGCACCGGTCCCATAGGAAATTCCGCCAGATGCATGTCTTTTTGTCAGATGCCGTTTCCATCTGTTTCTTTGTGTTGGAACTTTAAATCCAGTTGATTTAAGAGGACTTTGGTAAACTGCTCCTCAGATCTCTGCAGGGTAAATCCAGATAGATAGTTGGACAATCTGTCCAATCTGAGTTTTCTGTTGCACAACTAAAACAACTTTTGAACGTACACGTTCCACCAAAACAAGTTCCTTTCAGAAGCTATTTTGCATTGACACAGTGGCTCTTCGCGGAGGTTAGTGCCGCCCATGACGATTGTGATTGGTTTAAAGAAATGCCAATAAACCAGAGCACGTTTTTCTACCATCAAGGAACGGTGTGTTGACATGCCAGACCATCCTCTGCAAGGCTGTGGAGGAAGGTCTGGCAAAGCGAGACTACTACATACTAGACAAAATTTAATGCTATTGTTTATTTTTTTTTTTGTCTTGTAACAAGGTATCAAAGTGTGTAATTTAACATATTTGCATATTTCAGGTACATTCAGGCAGCAACATCTCCGAAAGATGTTGTTATCTTAGTCGATGTTAGTGGAAGTATGAAAGGACTTAGGCTAACCATCGCCAGGCAGACTGTGTCCTCCATATTAGATACACTTGGAGAGGACGACTTCTTCAACATCATTGCAGTAAGTTTTAGTTCAACCTTTTCTCAGTTTGTGTTCATTTACAGTATGTCCCATATACATGTCTATTCCTGTCTATTATCTTAACAAACTAGTTTTTACTGAAGTATTTCAGATAACTGGAGCTCAGTCTTCCGTGAAAAATATTAATTTGTATTTACATTTCCACAGTATAATCAGGAGATCCACTATGTGGAGCCTTGTTTGAATGGCACGCTGATCCGAGCCGACAGAACCAATAAAGACGTGAGTCGCAATCAAACTGACATGTAATGAATACAAAATATCTATCAAGTTAATTCCTGTGATTAATGTTTAAAATCTTTCTTTTCCACTTGTATCGTTATCTGTTAGCATTTCCGCGAACATCTGGACAAGCTGTTTGCCAAAGGGATTGGGCTGCTGGGTGACGCATTGGCCGAAGCGTTCACAATCCTGAGTGATGTAAGTTCCAGTACAGTAAACCTCTCTCTATCTGTGACTGTCAGTTTAATAGGGACGCTGTGAAAACACAAATCGTCCCAGTCTATATTCCACTAAAATGATGTATGACAAAGCAGAACAGTTCAATTATTTTTTACTGACAATGCTGTTACAATTCATGAGTTATCACAAAATAATCCATTTATTTATTGATTCATTTGACGGAACAATAATGTATTTGTGCACAGATATCACAAATGTACTTTGTTTTCATTTAACTGAAGGGTTCCACTTGATCAGAACAACAGGAAAACTTTAATTTTACAAGCCATATTTGTTTTCAGTGACAGGAAGTGTTCGAGTACAACCCTGATGTTCTCAGCTAATCATGAGAAGTAGCACACTCCATTTGTATATATTTAAGCGTTTGGGAGGTGTGTCGCCTGTCGAAACGCTCCAGCGCTATCCCTGTTCCGCCCTCCAAACACAGACGCATCTATTCTGAATCGTGATTAATGGCTCTAATTAATGTCGATGATTAATAACGTGGCTGATTGGAACACAAAGCAGATAAGGCCAGGAGCCACGCCGCACTCCTTTTATCTCCCTGTATTCAGGCGAGCTTTGGCTGCATCGCTGAAGCTGAGGGACTGCAGCTTTTACCTCTGCATTTGTCAGATTAATTAAAGCCCTGCAATGAATATGGTAATCAGGTAGCCAGTAGCCTACTACTGAAATGCATTGTTACACCACTGCCCAGTGAATGAAGTCAGAAAACAGCCTATCGTGGACCAAATCAAAAAGAAACTTGCTTCACTTGAAGAGCACTGCACCATTTTCATAAGAGCAGTGTTGAGATAAAAAAAAGCAAAGTCTCACCCTCTTACAGGCGGACGATATGAGAGAATCCCAAAACGTGTAATAAAATATCCCCAACATCCCCTTGATGGATTGTGATGGCTCAAGATAATTGATTTATCTCTCAAACAACTAGGGCTTGGGGTTGATTAGATTGTATCCCCATCAACTACCTCATGATTCCTGTTATTGATTATGTCTTTTATCATTAACATTTAGATTTACTAATTCCTATTTACTTTCAATACTGAAAGAAATGTTATTTTATACATTCAAACCAAAGCTTATCTAAAGGACAGATGCTCATCAGCCTTCGATGATGACTTTTGACACTCTATGACTGAAAAATCCCTTCTGGCTCAGAGAATGCAGAGTCGCCTTTAGAGCTATATTAAAAAAATGTAATTTATTAAACTAAACATAACAAAAAGGATGCTTAAATCAGCATTACATTTTGGAGGTGTTTAAAAAAGGAAAAGAAACAGATGCAGGGTGGACACCCGCTGAAGGAAGAAAGAAAAGGAGGAGGTTAATCACATATACTGTAGCCCAGGGAAGCTAGATGAGTTGCAACCCTCCATTATTAGCCAGTTGCCCCTTGAGCTTGATGAAGAGAGCCCACTCACGGCAGGAGGGATGTTACACACTGGACTGCCTCTTGCACAGAAGCCATTTTGACATCTTAAAGCACAGGTGTAAATAATTTAATTAAGGATGGTTGATTTCCATTTAGCTGCTTCAGTTTTTAAGGTCCTGGTACTGTACATGCTGGCTAACTCTCACTGATTACTGGGACATGTAATGGAACATTAACAATGTAATGTCATTAACAACAGCTCAAGTGAAAATCTTTCTTTTAAAAATAGTCTATTATCCGCAAAATAACTAACATTTCATTATGTCAAAATCTTGTGGCTGATTATCTTACTTTAGAGTTATTTTTTATATTTATATAATTGAACATGAAAATCATAGATTACAATCATATATATACAATATATATAAATATATACATATGTTATCATTATGTTTTTTGAATATTTAAAATGAACAAAACATTGATCTAGATGACAACACAAAGAGAAGTACACTACACACACCGAAGAAGGCACAGTGCACCTCCCTGCAATCAAATGTTTCACTCCAAAAGGAGAGGAAATACGGGAAGGAGGGAGACACAACAAAAACACAACAGCAAGAACGATGTCTGCAGTTAAAAAAAAGACACAGAAACAGACACAAAAAAACACACAAACAAATAACAGGCATTGACAGGGAGACCAGCATAAGACAAAAGGGACAGTTAGAAGTGAGAAGCAGAACCGGCGATTTCTATAGGTGACCTAGGCGATTGCCATAGTAAATAATTTCCGGATAGGATGGATGGGCAGAGCCCTCTGCCAGGGGACACCGTATGCTTTGAGTGCTGATCTTAATTGAAGGTAAAAGAAAAAAGAGGAACGTGGTAGATTTAATGCGTTTTGTAAGTCAGAAAAGGGTGACAAGCCAACCTTGCTAAAAATGTCTTTTAGACAATGAATTCCCCTCTGTTCCCAGTGTGGAGCTGTTACAGCCCACCAATCAGGAGTGCTGTGTTGTTGAATAAAGGAGAAACCGTTACAAGCTATATGGCAATACGTTTCACGTTTCAGCCAATCTCCAAGTTCTGATAAGATGAGTGATAATGGAGCCAAAGCGTAGCTGGCACTGTTTGTTAGAGATATTGGCAAAAAGAACGTCATAGAGTGACCAAGGCTCTGTCATAGCATTTTCTAAGGTACACCAGCAAACAAACATATCTGGGTTGAACCAGGTAAGGTGGGGTCTTGACACAAAGAACCAAGAATAATTTTGGGAACTGAAAGGCCACCAACCTCTTTCCTCCTCTGTAAACATCTTCTAATATTAGACATTTGTTCATTGTGTCATGCACATACAAGTGTCCAGCCAATAAGACATTTTAAGACCCCCCAAAATATGGTTATCAGATGATTTTCTCAAGAGAGGCCTCCTGCTCGGCCTGTGTAATTTGAGAATAGCGGTGGTCAGCAGTTTTTATCCTATGTGATCGTGTTACTACATCCCCTCTATCTCTATGTTACAGGTCAATGAACCACTTAATTACTGCAATGCGTCTTCTGGCATCATAATAAAGTGTACCACACTCCACAACAGACATCATCATCATCATCATCATATACAGTGGAAAACAGACATCTCTGTTTGTTTAATATTTAAATAACAACCCATACTGTATATTATTTGTTTTGTGAATTTATATCCTCATGTGTTTTCTCTCTTTCTGCAGTTTAATCAGACTGGACATGGCAGCCTGTGCAGCCAGGCCATAATGCTTGTGACTGACGGGGCGACTGAAATGTATGACGACGTTTTTGAGAAGTACAATTGGCCAGAAAGAAAGGTGCCTCTCTCTTTCTTTTTTTTTCCCGTTCTCCGCTGTTCCTCACAGTGCCTAATGTTAAATGTTCACCATGTCCTTTTTGAAAACATTCTGCTTGATCTGCACTTTTTTTCCAGTTGGGATAGATGTACATTTTAATACTTCATGCCAGCTGGAGCTCCTGTCTTGACGTTATGAAGAATTGGTTTCTTACCTCATCACCACTCATAACTCTGTAATCTACAACCCATGTCAATATGATGATTTTCAACATGTGGATGCAGTACAGAGAAATATTTCCCCCCACATAGAATAAAACATGGGGCATAAATTGCTTTCAAGGGCAGAGTGTGTACAGTGCAAGCAGCTCAGTCTCAAAGGCTCTGGTCTTCGTCCCTTCACTGCTGTGCTCTCCCCAATTTTATTCCTGGACTCAACAATGGTTTTAAAATATTTTGTTAGCCTTCAATTGTAAGACCAAAATGTAATTGAAATGGAATGGACTGCAGTGCCACTCTCAGAGCTATAAAACAACAGCTCTGGGGCGGTTGTTGAATCCTATCATGTGTGTTGGCAGTGTTCTGCAGAATATTTGGCAGGAGACCCCATCCCCCCTCATACACCCTCGAGGCTGCTATATGGCAGCCATTCACTGTTCTCTATATGCTTCATGCTTAGCAAAGCATCTGGAGCCAATGAGCCTTGCAGGTTTGGCAAAGTGTCACACAGCGTTCTTTAAAAGGACAGTGGAACATGCCCTCATGCTCAACAAAAGAAAAAAAGATGAACTGCAGAGAAATTTAAAAAAAGCCATAACTTAGTAGCTTAATGCTCAGTACTTTCACATGAGGATGTAAAAACATGCATTTATACTTTTATGCTCCAAAGCCCGATAGAATCAGGACAGGAAGATAAAGTCCTAAGGAGACTTTGCATGTTTTTTCAATCCTATCTTTGAAACTGTCAACATCTATGTGTCCTCTGCACAGGTGCGAATATTCCCATACCTGATTGGACGAGAATCTGCATTTGCTGATAACCTCAAATGGATGGCTTGTGCCAACAAAGGTTTGGGACTTTTTGACAAACACTTCCCAAGACAGTGAGTGTAGAGCATAGGCTGATGTAGTGCTCCTGTGGAGTAATGTGATGATGGTTGGGTATGTGAGGGTCTCTGTGTGGTTTGGCCGTGTATGCATATGTTATGTTGTGTGTGTGTGTGTGTGTGTGTGTGTGTGTGCTGGCTCAGACTCTTTCTGCCAAGAGGCAATGGAGTGGCACTTGGGGGGGGGGGGGGGGTCAGAGGTCAATCTTCTCTAATCCTTCTTCCTGTCAGAGTGTCTCCCCCTTGGCTGCTTGCTGCTGATGGCTCCCACGTGTCAACGCTCTGGATGAGTGCCCTCTGGAAGGGAAAGTTACAGCCAGGAAAATAGAAAAAAGGAAAGCCCCAAGAATTCTACCCCATACAGACCCCCCAATGTGCAATAACCTTACATGTCCAATATGACGCATTGTCAGCAACAGCAGGAGCTGACACAAGTCAAGTGACTCCTGTGTCAGTGTAAACTGAACCACTGGAAACCTGTTTCCAGAGTTGTTCAGTGCAGTGCAGTGATGTCAGGGAAATTAGCATCAAATTACAAAATGTTGTTAAGGAGTAAGTGCTTTGGGGAAACTTGGACACGTGACTTCAGTATTTCTAAAACCCTAGCTAAAGCCCTATTTGCTGATAGTACTTTGTTTAAGTTTCAGTTGCAGGACTAAACATTGCTGATCATCTACTTCTTTTTTACTACTGGATATCAGTTTTAAATATTTTGATGTGTTGTCTTAAATAGGCAGTATGTATGTATGTAGGACTACACATTATGTATGCTGTGCCTCATTTTAGGTTAATATGTGTTTAATTGCAGGATATTTCAGTCAGATCTCCACCTTAGCAGACGTTCAGGAGAACGTGATGAGGTATCTTCACGTCATGAGCCGCCCGAAGGTTATTGACCACGAGCACGACACAGTGTGGACTGAAGCTTACGTGGACAGTGCTGTGAGTGTGTTACAGTGCTTTATTTCAAGTTATCAGTTCTCACTCCCAATTTACATTTTTATAGGTGTGAGTATATGATTTTACTTTTAGGGGCTTTCTTATAGTGGCAGGATCCATGTTATTTTGTCCATTCCTGTACCGTACAGTAAGCATGCACACATATGGGTCTGCTTTCTCATCATTACTCTTCATGCTGCTGGAATGATTCCTCATTATGAGGTTCATTAATCTGCATGCCCCCCCCCCCCACACACACACACACATCGTACATCTGCGTCCACAAAGTCAATGTACAATGTGAAGGCTTTAATCCGCTGAACAATTCAATCTTTATGTGTCTTTTCTTTCATTTCAGCTTTCCCAGGCTCATAAGGTAAATATCTACATGTGATGTTTGCATGCTCACAGGTAGAATCATGTTAATAAAAATAGTGTGTTGTCTTATCATAAAAGAATTGAACAGATGCTGTAGGAAGTAGTTCTGAACTGTCATCAGAAAAGACATCACTGGCAGGTCATGAAAGGTGTCCACTGTGACTCAAATTTGATTCATGTTGTATAAAAAAGTGACTTGAGAGGTTAAGTAGCTGCTTATTGCCCCATTATGCGTTTTTAATTTTCTTAGGAAGTTTAAAGTGAGGAGAGACTCTCTGAGGGGCAGGGGCAGTAGAGGAGCATTTATTGTACTTCTCTACAATGAGCATGCATACACTAAAACATAAACACCACACACACACACACACACACACACACAAACACACACACACGCTCACACTCACACAGAAGGGTTGGGAGATTGTCCTCTGGAGTGTGTGCTCTTGTATCTCAGCCTCAGACACACCATTCATCATTCTGTGGATCATTGCATTTTATCTCCTAAAGCCCATAATAAAACTGACATTGGAGGGGAAACCAAGAAAGGGAGAGGGGTGGGGGGAATGTGGTTAGGCATCTGTGGCTATACCTGACCTGTCTGTGTGTGTGTGTGTGTGTGTGTGTGTGTGTGGTGTGTGTGTGTGTGTGTGTGTGTGTGTGTGTGTGTGTGTGTGTGTGTGTGCGCACGGGCACGGGCGTCTGTCCACGCGTGTGGACTGAAGCAGTCCAGTTTCTACTTCCATTGTGTGATGAATTTAAGGACCCACCATTCTTCATTTTGTCAAGCTAGATAGTACACACTGCAGTTCACGGCTCGTTTGCTTCATATGCATGCATATACACAAATGAACAACAACCACGTACACACGCACGCACACACACACACACACACACCACACACACACTCAAAAGACAAGGACGTAGGCACACTCAGCTGTGTCGACTCACGAGGTGAGGGAATAGCAGACCTACTTTAACAGCGCTCATGTGCTTAATAATGTCAGCCTTCATCCTGCTGAACTGACCCCACGTGAGACTCACTTGGTTCTGGTTTGACAACTGAAAGGCTGCGACCAGGATCCTGTATGATTCTTGTATTTTCATGTAGATTCAGATTCAGTCTGTTGTTTGTGTTCCCTACTACTGAATTTGTAGCCACGTTTGACTTCATTATTGTCAAGTCCTGAAGCTGTTATACCCTGCTGAATAACCTATGCTCTTTCTTTAATGTTTTGACATTTTAAATTGAATTTCATGTTAATTAGGCTGCCTCTTCACTGGTAATTAGCTACTGTACTATGTGAAAACAGTATCAGAAGTCAAGTGCTTTTTCACCCAGGAACATTGATTAACATTTCCATGGCAGCTGTTGTTTTTCTTTTAAATTTTACATTATCATATGATTGAGTCTAGACGACAATTTGTTTATGAATGGAATTACTGTTTTAACATCATTAATAGCATTTCTTCTGTAGTAGTTGCTGCAGTAACAAAAGGACAAAATATATCATCTTTGTTCTGTAGGTATAATAATACAGTTTATATGTATTTAACTTGATCAGAGAACACACTCACACCACTCTCAATGGGATTGCTCAGCAGAATAGCAGCATTCAACAAATAGAAATTCCTCTTTATTTCAGTTGAAAAACAAAGCAGGCCCAAGTCTGATGACTACAGTAGCCATGCCTGTCTTCAGCACAAAGAATGAAACGGTAAGTGAGTGAGTCATTGACTCACATGGCAGTAGAAATAAGTACATTTACTCAAGAACTGTATTTAAGTACAATTTTAACATACTTTACTTGAGTATTTCCATTTTTTGCTACTTTCTACTTCACTACATTCCATGTTGTACTTTTTACTCCTACATTTATATGACATATGCATATTTACATCAAAAGTTACTTTTACAAAAAAAAGACATGAAAAGATTATTAAATTGAATACATTGTTAAAGAATAAATGAATGGCTTCCAACTTTTTTGGCTTGTGACCTTTTACAAATAAATCTTGCTGGGGTTTATTGTCACATTTCAGATGCCTTTTAGTTGTTAGCAGTTCCAACAAAGATACATTTCCCCTCTAAACTTCTCCTTTGGTTTCATTAAATAACTTTCCAAGGCCCAAAGAGGTACAATTATTAAATATTTTACAAAAAGTAGAGTATGGAGAAAAATCTAGAACATTATTATATATTTGATTTACTAAAACATTTTATTTTTAACTTGACTAAACTACCTTACAGTATATGAAGTGGTTAAAACTAGCTACTCATTGAAAATAAATGCTTACAGATTGATGAATTACTATTTTTAATTTTCTAATACACAATAACATCAGTGACGGGGCCATTTTGTTATGTAACGAGAACTACTTCTGAGAAATACTTCTGTACTAGTAGGATTTTGAATTCAGGGCTTTTGCTTGTAATGGAGTATTTTTACATTGTGGTATTGGTATTTGGATCTGAGTACTTCTTCCACCACTGCTTAGTAAATATTAATGCATATTTCCTCTAAATGTGTGTATGTGTGTTTTGAATCTCTTCATGCAGAAGAACCAGGGTATTCTGTTGGGGGTCGTAGGAACAGACATCCCTCTGCAGGAGCTGATGAAGCTCATCCCTAAACATATGGTACAATCAGCCGTGATCTTCTTGTACTTTTGCTTTGAATAAAAAATATGTATTAATATGTTTTTTTTAATATTCTTCTCTGTATCTCTCATGTTGTGTTTCTAGTTAGGAATCCATGGGTACGCATTTGCTATCACAAACAATGGCTACGTCCTGACACATCCAGACCTCAGGCCTTTGGTAACTCTTTTACTTTACTTTACTTTTACTTTTACACCAGAACAGTCTCACAGCATTCCCTGACTTTACCATGTTTTTCTTTTTGCTTTGTCCATGCAATTGTATACATAACGGAAATGATGAACTGAAAGCCTCCAATATTGAGACACACAGAGACAAATGTGTTATCTAGTTAGGAAGCTAATGGGCTCGTATAGTCTGTAATCCCCACCTTTTCCTTTGATGTATGCATGCAGGGATAAAGGCCACTCATAGGGCTGGCTGGCCTGAGATTTCCCAGAGGTAACTTAACACTTGCTGGCAGAGACCACAGCCGCTTGCCCTGGGACCGTTGGTTCCTCAGGAGCTATGGCTGTGCTTATGGATCTGTGTGTGCCAGTGCTAGTGCTGTTCCTCTCTGTGCAACTGTGTGTGTGTGTGTGTGTGTGTGTGTGTGTGTGTGTGTGTGTGTGTGTGTGTGTGTGTGTGTGTGTGTGTGTGTGCGCGTGTGTGGTGGTCTTTGTTGTTTTGTCTTATTGTGGCTAAAATGTGCTGTGGTTGTATCATTGACTTGTTTCTTGTGGACCAGTAGCAGAGTTTAACATGTACACTCTAATGCATCAATGTAGACTTGCTTAAGCTTTGATTTCCTATCAATCATTTTAATTTACCTGACAGTGGTGTTAATTTCACAGACGATTTGTTAAATAATTACACAGAAAACCCTCCATGACAAGGCTTGATAAATAAGATCATACAGCAAGTCTTCATGTTGATATTGAAACACAAAAGATAAATTACAGTGACACCTTTCTAAATAGAGTTATTTCTTAAATATCATGCTCATAGATTTAAAAATTGTGTGTCACATGCAGATTTCACAAATGGGTCAGGCTAGAGTAGCAGACATGCTTAAGCCGGGATTTGTCAAAATAAAACATCAAAATGGATCATTAAATTGTGTACATTGTGTTCTCTGTGCAGTATCAGGGCAGCCAGAAGAGGAGGAAGCCCAACTACAGCAGCGTGGATCTCTCTGAGGTGGAATGGGAAGACAAAGATGATTTTGTATGTGTTAAACCCTTAAAAACCAATGTTCTACAGAAAGATAGGTCATCTTTCAGTCTACAATATGAAACAATGTACTTTGGACTGCATGCAACATTGTGTGACTGCAACTGACACAATGCCTTGATTTCACATTGTTACTTGACTGCATGTCCATTAGTTAGTTTGTCCAGTAAATGATCTAGTATTTCAAATAACCCCTAAGAATACTCAAGGTTTGCACACTCTGTTTTCAGTATCCCACTGTAGCAAAATGCCAGCCACATCCAGCCTTGACTCATCTGCTCCATGTGCCTTTTTGTGTGCTCTATCTTTCAGCTACGCAATGCTATGGTGAACAGGAGGACAGGGACTTTCTCTATGGAGGTGAAGAAAACGGTGGATAGAGGGGTGAGGCTGCAGATAAAGATGTCTCTCCATCAGATAAGGCTTGCCCCCTCCGTTGTCTCGAGTCTCAAGGTGTAAATCTCATCTGCACTTCTTTTCTGCCCTTTTAGCGGCGTGTCCTGAAAATGCACAATGACTATTACTTCACTGACATCAAAGGAACACCATTCAGGTGGAGAAAAAAAAGTTTAATTACATTCTTAAAACAACTTTGTGTTTGTTAATGTCTTGGTTACAGTTAAATGTTGATTTTCTCCTCTGTCTGCATCTCCAGTGTCGGAGTGGCTCTCTCCAGAGGTCAGGGAAAGTACTTCTTCCGAGGAAATGTATCAGTTGGAGCCGGTATGTCACTCCAACGCTGTCATTTACTCTGTTAACAAAAGCCTAAATACAGTGAGATGCACTCTGACTTGCTTGTTTGAGAGGGCTTATTGTACTGGTCTACCCAGGCTGGCATTGCTGAAGCGTTACTGACTTGTGTTTTTCAGGGCTCCGTGATCTGGAACAGCCAGATGTCGCCCTGGCAAATGAATGGTAACACTGGGGTTATGGGTGCGGGCATTCATGCGTTATGTAGGTTATCCCTCTGTGATCATCACACAGTGAGGCCTGTGATGTAACAGTGTGGCTCTGTTTGGACCACAGGACTTACTGCAACACAGAAGAGCAGCACGAGCACCGTCACCTGACCCAGATTCAAGCCATCAAGCTCTTCATGACAGGCCGCAGACCACACCTGAGATGTAAGACACATCTGAGTCACACCTGAATAAACTACACTACATGGAGCCTGTTTTATCTCTCATCAAATTCTAATATGAGTGAATATAATACACAAACAAATTGATTGTTACAAAAGAGATTGGGTGTTTTAGGTTTTTAAATAACACTCTGCAGGTGACAGAGAGCTGATCCAGGAGGTGTTATTTGATGCTGTGGTCACTGCTCCACTGGAGGCCTACTGGACTGGATTGGCCCTCAATAAGTCAGAGTAAGAACATTTTTGGTACCACTTTTTAAGTCATTAATGATGGGTGTCATTAAGATTTTCTAATAAGCCATCAGTAAATGTTTGTAAGTCATCAGCAATCATAAATGTTTGCAAGTTATGAATGAAATGTCCTTACAGTAATCCATCAAGTCTGTTATGTAAATGGTAAAAATAAGATGTCATGATCAAGTAGAAAAATAAAACAGCCAAAGGGATTGTTTACAAGCTGGCAACCCAAAATGATTCTCATTAATGGCGTATAAGTGATTTATAGGCATTTGTAACATACACTTTATATGCCTTTTTAGAAAGTGGCACCACATTGGTTTACAGAAACTCTTTAGCATTAAGGATACTTGCATACACATTATGTACATTGAAAGAACTGTAAGTCATTATATTGTTCCCTTCTTAAAAGCAATCTCAGTGTAAGAGATGGGGCTTAATCAGTCTTCCAAAAGTTACAGCCTTTTTGGTATCAAATTATCTCTGTGTGTTTACCCAGACACAGTTTCCTTGCTGTGCACTGGTGGATGGTGGGTAACACAAAGAGAACTTTGGGAGATACATGATATTAAGAAGGGGTGTTTTTTCACAGACAGAATGAACAGGAGAAACAATCACAGTGACAAAAACTGTGTGGACATGTGATTGCTATTTAAAAAAAACTTGTGAGAAATTTTAAATTATCCGTTTAAACTCTGAATCCTATTATATTGTCCCAGTATACAGTACATGTTAATGTGACATTGTCGGTCTCAAAATACGTTTGATGTGTATGTGTCACATAAGGTTTTACAGTATAACATTTTAGATTTGTCTTTTGAATATTAATTTGTTGTTAATTCATCAATAATTTAGCCTATAAAAATAATGAAAGTGGTATTTTTTTAAATGTGGTATTTTGAGAGTCGCATCAAGAACTTTCCTCTATTCACCATTCAGTTTAATCAGCAGCAGAGCTGACTCCCACAGCAGAAATACATTTATAAATATTCTACACCATAAATTTAAAAGTAAAACCCAAATTACATGTGGCATTGTAAAATTGTGTTTAGGGAAAGCACTCAGAAAGAATGTAGAGATATGTTATACTGCTTCTGTATATACCCACAGGAACTCAGACAAAGGAGTGGAGATTGCCTTCCTGGGTACACGCACCGGCTTGTCAAGGACCAACCTGTTTGTACCTGCTGATCAGCTCTCCAATCAGTGAGTGCCGCTGCTCAACATCGCTCTAATTATACTTACAGCACGAGGTGAGGCTGGGATTGTGCTTGATAAATCTAATCTTTTGCTCCTCGCCTCACTTTCATTATGTGTGCTTCCTCAGAGATTTCCTGACAGCTGAGGACAAGGAGGGAGTGTTTAATGCTGATCACTTCCCACTGTGGTACAAGAGAGCTGCAGAGCAGGTCCCCGGCACATTTCTCTACTCCATACCCTTCAGCACAGGTATGCAGAACAGAACCAGAGATAGAGATAGAAGCTTAAGTGTGTGTTCAGTTCTCTATGCCGCACAAAGAAAGTAAGTTTATCTGCCTATTGCTGCTAAACAATCTGCATCTTACTTGTAGGCCTATGTTGTGTAAGAACATCTTAATTATTGAAGTCCAGCAAATATATAAATACTTTTTCAGGAAGTTCGTCTGGTTTCTTTGGTCATTCAGAATTTTAATATCTTAATCCGTCTTCCTCTATGTCCCTCTTTCTGTTATGGATTGTGGTTTTTACTGGTTTCCACTGATAGGATGTGCAGCACAGCTCACCTCCCTTACAGCTTTTACGCAGTTAATGTGGCCCACGTTCCGTCTGCTCGCAGAGGATGAAGAATTCAGCTTCAATCTGTGGGACATTTACCACCTTTCCCCTGTAAATGATGACTGCATCCACTCATAACCTGAAATGTTCCCATCACAGTAGTAGTAAAAGCTCTGACTGGACATTACTGTTATGAAATAGACTGGTACTGCAGTTTCCTTTGAGCCTGCCAGATCAGCTTGCTGAGTAAAGGGCGCCATCTAGTGAGCAGAAAGTGTTAGTTAATTCTTTGCTCTTCCTCTCTAGCTTTAGAAAATAAGAGTGTGGTTTTGGCCAGCACAGCAATTCAGCTCCTCGATGATAGAAAGTCTCCAATTGTTGCAGGTAACAGCCTCTAAACCATCTATCATATCATTACTAGCTTCATGTTAGACTTACTTTTGGATATGATGCAGTATCTCATGTGCTTGATCTTGTGCTCAGCTGTGGGGATCCAGATGAAGCTTGAATTCTTTCAGAGGAAGTTCTGGACTGCCTGCAGACAGGTAGCTACACATCATCATCTACTGCAACATGTTTTACAACAACATCAGCTCCCTAGTAGGTGTGAAGCTTAATGACTTTGTTTTGTGCTCAGTGTACAGCTCTAGATGGAAAATGTAGCATAAGCTGTGATAACGCGGTAAGAACAGTCACATAAATCTGGCTTTTTGAATTTTTTGTCAGGTTGTTTTGTTAACATACAGTAATGTTTTATTTGCCCTTCTGACAGGACATTAACTGTTATCTCATTGACAACAATGGCTTCATTCTTGTCACTGAGGAGCAATCTCAGGTATGGTGTGCATGTCTGTGTATGCATGTTTACATCTATAAAACTATAAGGTTCAAATAATGGAAACACCTAAACATATGCCCCCCTTTACCTTAACTGTTACAATGTTTTCTCACAAGTCGTGAATGTGTATAGTGCAACACTAAGCCCTTCTTCCAAATAGGATAGATGAAGGCCTTTGCATTTTGCACTTCAGAACATCCCAGAGAGATTCAATAATGTTTAGATGTGTTAATATAATACACTGATTTCTACAAGATGGCTACTGTAACCGCAGCCCTGAAATAAATAAAAAAGCAGTTTCTCTGCTGATGCAATTTGTGAAGTTTTGAAACAAAAAACAACTTGAATCACAACATACTTAGCTACGAGATTACGTCTTTTCATTGGATGTTCCTATTATTTTGTCCACCCAGTGTATGTGTGCCTGTTTGCTTTGACATAACTTCTCTCTCAGACAGGGCTCTTCTTTGGGGAGGTGGAGGGTGCGGTTATGAACAAACTTCTGCAAATGGGGTCATTTAAAAGGTCTGATTTACCACATAACATTCCCCTGAGCCCTGAACTGATACATTTAACCTGACTTTAAAAATCATGTTGTTACAAACGTCATATTTGAGTATGTGGTTATGAAAACGTGCGCTGCTTGGCTTGTGTTTCAGGATCATGCTGTATGATTACCAGGCCCTTTGCAAAGACTACGCTGGGAGCAGCGACAGTGCACGAACTCTCTCAGATGTAAGCCACAACATCCGCTGGTAGATTTATAGATTATTGACATTAGACACAATACTTTTATTCTCTGCGGTTTACTACTGTAGGTTACATCTATTTTTATGACCTGAGTTAAAACCATCGTAGCATAGACCTTGAAACCTCTCTCAGAGTTTGTGGTTGACGCTGTTTGCTCTCTGGCGGGACATTGGGAGAGAGCAGTCTTGAAATGAACTTTGACATTTAAACAAACTCAAACCTTATTTCATTTCATTTCACTTCTAACATAATATGCTTTTCTCTCTCTTTTAGCCCTTCACTGTTGTTAAGTGGCTCCTGACTGAACTTATCATGTAAGAATTACATAAAAATATGTATGATGTACACAATGTGGTAATAAAGGTATATTGATTAATAATACTTAGTATTTGAAAAGAACAAAATGTTAAAGGATGGAGACTTAAGTTGATAATCAACACCGTTTCATAAGCATTTAAAACTTAATTTCACAGGCATTTACATATTACATCCTATCAACTATGTACTAATATCATTTCATAACCCAGCATGTCAACCAGTAACAATATACAATGGTTAATGGTTACTTAATACTCATATATTGTGCTATGAAAAAAAATGAATGAATTCTCTCATTAACTTTACCCTGATGATATATGATATTAATTAAATTGTTCTCATAAATTTTCACTGGAAACATTTGTTTTAATATGATTTTTGTGTTTTTTCTCTTAAGTTTTCTGCTCGAATTTAACCTGTACAGCTGGTGGAATGTGGATCTTTCAGTTAAAGGTAACTGTAGTTAACCATCATTACGCCACGTACTGTATGTGTTAGAGAGAGAGTATGAGAAGGAAACTGCAAACCATCTCTGTTCATCTGTGGTTTTGTTAACATGCTGCAGTTTAAATTAAATTTGCTTTGTCACACTCAGCTCAAAGATCTCGGGGTAAAACCATGATGGTGCCGTGTGATACAGAATACCCTGCCTTTGTCTCTGAACGCACCATCAAAGAAACAACAGGCAACATTGACTGTGAGGGCTGTATCAGGTACTGCTTCAGGCCAACATAAACACAGTGAATCAGAAAATAATCATCAATATCTATCCATCTTGATCAGTAGATGTTCCGTCTGCTACTATTCATATTATTTCAATTCCTGTCTCTGTTTGGGCTGCAGATCTTTTGTCATACAGCAGATTCCCAGCAGCAACCTCTTCATGGTTGTTGTGGACAATAAGTGTGACTGCAGCAGTTCTCCTCCAGTAACCATGGATCCCATCGAGATCATGTATATCCTTTCGAGATGTAGCACAAATGCAGAAAGTAGATTATAAGCATTTTTGTGAGAATTATGTTATTTTGTCTGTAGGATTCAACACGTTTACGTTGGTGAAGCGCTGAATTTAACAACACGTTCTGTTCATTTATTTACATCCTTGACGCCTTTGAACACAACGAGTCACTTAAATGTGACCGACTGAAGTTTCAGAAGGACAGAAAAAAGCCTGAATCATGCCATCCTTTCCACCCTGAGGTATGTGTTTGTTTGCATACAAGCAGTAGACGAATTGAGGGGAGGTGAGGGGGGATGTCATAAAGAAGTCCAACGGGGCAAGTAGTCAGACAGTCATACTGGTTTTAAATAAACCCTGACATTAGCAAACTTATTTGGATGAAAAAAGAAGGTCAATGGTAAAATGATCACCCAACGTTTACAGACCAACTTACTGCTTCAACTGTAGCAAACATGCACAGTTTACTTTTGCAATGAGGGATTAATAACAAAATGTTTCCTTTGGCTTTTACCTCAAAATAAAGTGGGGTAGATAAATTATTTGAACTGCTTGTTTACAACATCTACGAAACATTACGGAACTCCCGCCATGTTCAGCAACAACGTTTAACATCTATTAGCATCAACTACTGTCTTTGCCAGATAAAATCCTACAGCATATCCACTCTGTTAACATTCAACATCGTACGCTAAACAGCTACATCTGTATCGCCCATGACTGTGTCTTCTGCAGGAAAATGCCATGGAGTGTGGTTCAGCAACACGACTCTCCAGTCGTCTAACAGCAGCTCTGCTCCCTCTGATAGCAGCGACCATCAGCAGGTGACCATCAGCAGCAGAACTGCACATCAGTAAGGACTAAATCAACAAGAAGATGCTTATAAAAACATAGAGAACATGGCCAATCAGAAAGGAATTTGCTCACATCGCTGCAACAGGCAGCACTCTATTAAGAAAAAAGATCTCTATCTGTAGCACAGAGACTCTCATCCATTAATGCAGAAAACATAAGCGATGTGGTGCAGCAAAAGAAAATGAGAATAATGGGAGTGCTCGGTGACTTTGCTCAAAGCACTGCCAATTACGCCACTGACAGTTTTACATAGTGTTCTGAATGAGTGCTGAAATAACAGAAAGAAATACAGTATGCCAACAGTAAAAACAAAGTATTTTGCTGGTATTTTGTGCTAAGGATGAAAGTACTGTAAGAAATAATATGTTGTTGTTTTTGTTGTGAGTGAAAAAAATGAAGGCTAATGTAACAGTCTGCAGAATGTAAAATGCACTTTGTCATATGTGAAAAGAATGCAGAGCGGTCAATATTTTGGCAGTGAATTGCTGAAAAAACTAATTGTTTTTAGTGTCTGTAATAATACGGATAATGTAAAATAATTAAGACAACAATAAAATTAGAACTTGCTTTAATCTGCCAGTTTTTCCTTGTTTTAAAGCAGAAGACATTTTAGACAAGCTAAAGATGCATGAAGATCACAGAATGTTACATTGATATAACCAGCCATAATTTGTCAAGTTGTCCACGTACTCTTGACCCCATGTTTAAGAAAGCTGATAAATAAACAGAGAGAAATATTTTTCCTTTCTTTATTTACCCCTTGTGTTATTTCCGAGCGCGTGTGTGTGTGTGTGTGTGTGTGTGTGTGTGTGTGGGTGTATGTAATATGTAAATGAACAATACAAAGCAATACAAAGTATGGTATTATTGAGACATTGAACAATAAATGCATCAGCAATCAAAACAATTACAAACATAAGTGACCTTTTGTTTCAATTATATATGAGTAAAACTAAATACATGTTTAATCTTTTTCTAAAATAAAGCTAAATTGTAGTGCAGTTTGGAAACTAAGCTGTGCTTTGTACATCATGAATCTCAACTTTAGAAGTGCATCCAACTGGAAAACTTCAGTCTCAAACAGCATTTTGGTTGATCTGATAAAAAGACATCACAATCGTTCAATTAGTCTGATAGCTCAACTCTAACCAAGGTTTATATTTGTACATTTCTCTTTCTCTAGACAGTATAAAGCTGTTTCAGTGTGTCTGCACGGTGCTGTACACCATACCCTTCAGGGCTGATGCAGCTGACTCTTCAGCGATGGTGTAGTACACATGGTATGGGTCAAACTGGGGGAAGAAAGGAACCAACTGTAGCATCTATCAATAAATATGGAACATGCGTTTATAATTGCCTCTCATGTCAGACTTACGTTCTTGTTTTGAGGCTCTTGCCTTTTTACTTCCTCAGAACCCACTAGTGAGAAAGACACACAAAGTAAGACGATTGTTACCTGCAAAGGGTGGCATTTTATTCCAAAGTCTGTATATCAATTAATATGTTTCTAAAAATAATAATAATAATAATAATAATAATAATAATAAACCAGCTAGTAAGAGAACAATTTTGCTCACATGAGAAAAAAAGAGTGTTAGTTTGTTAGTGTTTTTTTTGTCTCAGTGCATTGGTGGTCTCCCACATACATGGTTTACTTTTAGTTGAGTCTCGCATTGCCAGACCTATTTCCACAGCACTACTTTCAGTTTGAGATGCAGGTCTTGTGTGTTTGTTTTGTGCAAGCTGATGAGTTACGCAATAGTTATTTTAGTACCTGAGAGATGTGAAGATGATGTGAAGCTGCGTCAAATATGTCTTGCAAATGGCAAAAGGGTTTTAGATCCAAGCCATACAAGGACAACTTTGTGGCCAATCTTAATCAAAACGTGTTAGTTCAGACAAAGCACTGAGGCTGCTCTTGTATTAGCTGACTGACATCATCTGTTTCACCACCAGAAGCTTCTTCAGCACCTGTGTGGCACAGACATTATAACCTGACACTTCTCACTAATACCCTGCTGATAGACTCACTCTAATAACATTTGCTACTGCTGCTGCTGCTGCTATGAGCTGTACTCTTGGTACTGTACATTTAACTTAAGTTTAATGCTGCTGAATTCTTTGAGAGCTGTCTTTAAAGAGCACAATCTTTGTATAACCCTTTGCAATAAATGGCCAATTCCCAGTGTCTCTAACTAAGGTGGTAGCTTTTATGTATGTATGTGCACCCCTATATAAAAAAACAAATGTTGAATTAATATGTATTAGACAAACAAATCAACCTTGTTCTCACCAGTTTTTGGGTTGTAGAGAGTTGCAGAAACCAGCAAGATGACACCCACAATTACTCCACAACCAGTCACAACTGCTACAAACTTCAGTATCCACGTTTCTGCTTTGCAGCAATAGAAGCCATAAACAAGTCAGTTTTGCTTCTCACAACAGGAAGTAGAAAGACGTGTGCATAACTACAGTGTTTCAACCACCAGTACCAGTGCACACCAAATATATAATATGGAAAGCAAAATGTTACTTTGTTACAGAATGAATTGGGTTGTTAACATTATTTAATCACTAAATTCAAGTTGAGGACATGTCAACAATTTAAATAATTCAAACTGTATTACTTCCTTCTGTGCAATGTGTCTATATATATCAATAAATATAAAATTTGAGCTTTCTCAACATGTTGCGCAAATGACATCACATCTAATACTTGATTTCTAATTTGAATTATGTGTGCAATATGCACAACTCAACAAGTTAACAAGTTAACTTTGAAAGTTGCATACCACTAGATAGTACGTTACTGTAATAGGTTTTATAAGTTAATATCAGAATACAAAGTCCTGTACTCGTATAAAGAGCTATATTTAGTCTGAGGAATACTAATATATTCGAACCAAAGTGCACAGCAATAAACTTCTACAGAAAGCAAAGCAGGCTGCGTTTTGAGGCAATAATAAAAATGTACCTCTTATTTTATCTCCAGATTCTGGGGTCATAGGCAAACTAGTATCTGTTACTTGCCGGCACTAAACATATAACATTTCATATTGACACAACTATTATACTATTTTGCTAAGCAGCACAGCGAATTGTTTTTAAATGTGCTGCGTAATTTTATTTTACTTGAACAATGTTGACTAACATCTGCAAAATAGGAAGGCTAACTTCACATACACATAAGCAACTGCATATCTATCACTGTAACCTAAGTAACCAATCAGCAACCATAACTTTCTTTGTAAAGACAAATTGGTAAGGGAAGTAGAGGTGAAACTGCCAGTGTTGCTTGGCATGTCAACAGTTTGACTTGGTGAATTAACAAAAGTACATTTCAAAGTACTAAATACATTCAAACACGTATAACTTGTATTTAACTAATGTCACACTTATTAAGAGTTATTTTTTTTACCTGACGTTCGTTTTACAGGAGTTACCAGTGTGGAAACACCATGTCTGCCAACAGTCAGACCTCACAAATGAAAGCACAAAGACCTCTTTAAAGGTTCAAACAAATTAATATCAAATTGCTATGTAACAATATTCATGACTACTACCTTAATGTATAATATGTCCTACCTTTGGTCAAACTAAATGTTGGCATTGTCGGGGTCATGCTTGACTCTCTTTCCACAATATCTATGTAAGAGAAAGATGGATTACAGCTGAGAAATTTCCTATGTGTACAAACAAATAAATATGAATGTAGAAATTATGTAAAAATATTCAGGACTGCAACCTTAATGTATAAAAGGTCCTACCTTTGGTCATACTAAATGTTGGCATTGTCGGAATGATGCTTGACTTTCTTTCCACAATATCTACAGCAAGAGAAGATGAATTACAGCTGAGAAATTTCTACAACTAAAATAATAAATGTGTGCCATCTAGTTATGTAATTTAGCTAAAGTGTGATCATCTATCATTGCACAAAATACTGAAGTCTGACATTGAAATACAATTAATAAAATTAACTAAAGCATATCTGTATCACCTGTACAATCGCCCACAGAGTATATATATTGTTAAATCTGTTGCTCTGTGTGTTTTGGTTTGTAACTACTAAAAACAAATCTACACCTAAAATATTCCACCACTCCACTTTTCTTGTGATGATTGTGTATCAAAATATGATAATATCAATCAGTAGATGGGAGAAACAGTCACTAACTGTGTATGGTGATGGCTGATGTGTCACTGTCTGGAGATTGAGATTTTAACTCTCCAACCTTTACAGTATAGTAACATTTCACTTCAACTTCATCAGGTGAATTCTTATACGCCATCTTCAGCAGCTCAATTCCTGTCAGTTTCTGCAGACATGAGAAGACTCGGACTATTCCTCCTCTTAAAGTGTAGAAATAACACTGAGACACAGTAACAGATGGTGGAGTCTGACAGTTCAGTGTGACTGAGTCTGTCTCTGTGATCATGGGTGGATTTACTGTCAGTTTAGGTGGAAGAAGAGCTGAAAATTAAGCACATGTTGGATTAAATAACAGTAAATGAAATGTATTATCAAAAATAAAATTTGATGATGAATGTATGATAGAGGATGCCCATTGAACATTTTCTAAACAAACTAACATCCACGTTAAAGCCACTTGGTTGTTTGTGCTGATACATGTCCATAGCTGCAATGTTCACTCACTGAGTATGGTGATGGACGATGTGTCACTGTCTGGAGATTGAGAATTTAACTCTCCAACCTTTACAGTATAGTAACATTTAACTTCAACCTCAACAGGTGAATTCTTATACGCCATCTTCAGCAGCTCAATTCCTGTCAGTTTCTGCAGACATGGGAAGACTCGGACTATTCCTCCACTTAAAGTGTAGAAATAACACTGAGACACAGTAACAGATGGTGGAGTCTGACAGTTCAGTGTGACTGAGTCTGTCTCTGTGATCATGGGTGGATTTCACTGTCAGTTTAGGTGGAAGAAGAGCTGAAAATTAAGCACATGTTGGATTAAATAACAGTAAATGTAATGTATTATCAAAAATAAAATTTGATGATGAATGTATGATAGAGGATGCCCATTGAACATTTTCTAAACAAACTAACATCCACGTTTAAGCCACTTGGTTGTTTGTTTAGAGGTAAACGTATGTCATGTCAATTAATAAATTATTACTTTATCATTGTAATATATTGTGATTTAATGAATCAGTATATACAAGCATTGAATTACCACCAGACTATAATAAACCCAGACTCTATAATAGACACAGTAATAACAGCACAGCTGGACATGAAAGATAACAGATAACAGAGACTGACCTTGTGCTTGAACCTCGTGAAAGAAGTCTGTTGGAAATATGTGTTGACAATGTAAATAGACTTAATTATGATGTAATAATAATAACTAAATAATGTAATAATAATAACCACTAGCCATTAAAAAAATGTGTGAGTATAATATGCTGATACATGATGGCTGACATTAGATATTGTCTTGTTTGCTAGTGTTAACTTGCATTAGTTTGGATTAGTAAACACATACGACTTTCACTAATTTTTGCGTTTAAAGGCGTTTAAAAAAAGGCTTAAGCGAAATCATAAATGAAACAAATGGATAATGATCCTAAACACACCTCAAAATCCACGGTGAATTACATCAAGAGGCGTAAACTGAAGGTTTTACCATGGCCTTCACAATCTCCTGACCTCAACATGATTGAAAATCTATGGATAGACCTTAAAAGAGCAGTGCGTGACAGACAGCCCAGAAATCTCAAAGAACTAGAAGACTTTTGTAAGGAAGAATGGGCGAAGATACCTCAAACAAGAACTGAAAGACTCTTGGCTAGCTACAAGAAGCGTTTCCAAGCTTCTTGTACTAGCCCTTGCCAAAGGGAGCAGTACAAGGTATTAACTCTGCAAATGCTTTTTTGTTTTGTTATTTTGAAAGTGTAAATGATGGAAATATAATTTAACTTTTTGTGACATATTATACAAATGTCTAATCTGTCATTTGATGCATTTTGGAGATTTTTCCATCTTTTCTTGGCTTCTTTATGCACATTAATACAAAGTTTTACCCGGGGAGTCCAAACTTTCGAGCCCCACTGTATGTGTGTGTGTGTGTACATATATATATATATATATATATATATATATATATATATATATATATTTACATAAAATAACAGCAGTCACTCACTGATGGTGATGGATAATGTAAAAAATATAATGAACAACCCAACCGTGTGGATGAATAGTCAAATTAGCAGCACAGCTAAACATATAAGGTAAAAGATCAGAGACTGACCTTGTGCTTGAATCTCATGAAAGGAATCTGTTGGAAGTAAGTGTAAGTGTAATAAGTGCACAATTTCAAATAGAAAGAAAACTTTTCAATACATTTAACAAAACATTGAAAAATTAAAACTCTTAGGAGTCAAGATAAACTATTTGTCCCACTGGTTTGCAAGTGTGAACCTGCATGTTTGTAACAACACAACAATAATGAATAAATCTATAGGTTTAACTTACACACGAGGATGACAAACAGCAGGCATCCAGCCATGATGAAACCGAATACTAAGACTCTCCAGAGAGAAGATTGTATGTTGTATGTCTTGACTATGTAGACTTTGATGTGCTTGTTACTTTGCTAAACTTGTTCACAGGAAAACCACAGCATCAAATATGAATCCCACAGACAGGCCACAGAAATATTTACACATTACATCTACTTGTTTCACACTAAAAAATTTAAACATGTACTATAGAGCACGTCTATCACAGATGGCTAAATAGTTCAGAAGAATAAAAAGGGTTTAATCATTTGTTCACAAACTGCTCATACCTATACATAGTTGTTTGATTTTTGTTCTGACCATTAAACAGAAATCTGTATTTCCATAATTACTTACAGCCTTTACTAATATTTTATACTGACTAAGCAGGCAGTGACAGTTTTAAATGCAACCGGGCAATAAATTGACCAGAATGTGACTTTTTCAAATAACTGCTGCATTGTGTGTGTTACAGCAGAGCTAGGAAACCTAGGCACTATACACAGGAGGCCAGAGCAGTTTGAAAGAAAATTTATTTTAAACTTGAACACTGCAAGCAGGGAATGAACAAGATCCAAAAGGTCAGGAAATAAAGTCAGGAAGCTAGAAAGGGGGTAGCCAGGAGTGATGTCCAGTAGGGAGCCGAGCAGAAACAAAAAAAAGAAAATCACAGTCTCACCGGAAGCAAAAATAGAACATACAGAACCGCAAGGAACGGAAATATACGCGATAAGCCGAGTTAAAAAATGTACACTCACAACCCACTGACCCTGTGGTCCTCAGTGAGCACCACATTCTGCCAAAGTGAGCGTGGCAGTGCAGTCTTATAGGCAGGCTTGATTGCAGAACAGCAGGCAGCTGGTGAAACTCCCCTCAGGTCAGGCACACCTGACTCTGCTTGTGTAATCAGCCACACCAACATGCTGAGAGAAAGGGAAAGGTTGATCAGAGACCATTAAAGTAAGGTTAAAGGAACATACCTAGGAGAAACGGGCCAACAGTTTCACCAAAATATTGAAGCTAATATGTGAACTGTAAATGATTGTTTTGGAGGTGACTAAAATAGTGTTTCTATACTGTATCATGTTTGTGTAAACTGTTTTTGCCCAAGCCTGAGCATTCTTTAGCCTTCCTTGAATATACAAATTCCACGTTTGTAGGCAGTTGACTCGAGTTTACTCACCAGCTTCAACGGACCCCTTGTTTTAGCTGAAACATATTCCGACCTCATTAAAAAAAAGGAAAAAAGTATTTAACTCCACAAATAAATTGTCTCAAAACACCATTTTATAACTTTAAAATGCTGTTCAATTGCTGCTCACATTATTCCTCTGGTCTGAAACAGCTGGTTCTTCTGAGGTGCTCCGGGTTAGCATTTGTCACTCTAGTGGGAAAAAGTATTAATGGAGTTTTGAAATCTTTTCCTGCATTATGCAATTGTCAAGAGATATACCAGTTGCACATTTCATTTCTGTTCTTCCAAATTGCCAAAATACCATTACATCCATATAGTCACACATACCAAAATGTTAAAATATTAACAATGAAATCTCTTCCCTATCATGGGTATGAAAGTAGAAAACAAGTTGGCAGAGGAAAGCAGCTTTATTTATTATTTTGACGATAATGTAAGTTTCAGCATAACCAAGTGGCAACTTTATCAGAACAATAGAGGGAAGGTAAAGGGAGTGGCCTTGTCCAGAACAGCATGACTGCTGAATGAATGGCTACAAACATGTTTAACTTACCTCTCCACTGAGACTTTGAGACTTTCCATAAAATGCAGATTACACATAATGTACACTTAAATAACAATGTTATTTAGCATTTTTATATATCTGTGTTGATTTACCAGGGACATTGGCTTGGGGATAAAAGGCAAAAAAGAAGAGCATGTCTTCATTGTAAAGGACAACAGAATAGAAAGGCTACATACGGACAAAGAGTGTAACTGTGTGTAATATACAGTATTACTCTCTTCAAACATCTCTATAATGTGAATGACAGGTTTGCTGGGAAAATATGGAGTGTACCATCTGCTTTATTCAGGTGGAGCACTGAAGTTGTGTTTGCATCAGTTGATCTTGATTATTACGAGTATTCATGCTTCAGCATCAATGGTCCATTATAAGATTCTGAGAGGTTTGTGCAATTTATGTCTGATTTCAATGGACCATTAGTGTTTGTTTTTAAGTTGGAAGACATTTTTGACCTTGAAGATTGGAAGTGGGATTTTGCACTTTTGCACAATCCATACATTTTTCATAATGGGAAGCACTTCTCTAAAATAATGCAAAATACTGATATATTGACCTATGGCAAATATGACACATTCAAACAATTAAAAGGGTCTGGCCTAAATGGTGGGTGGATGAATAATTTCACCACGATCCATGCTAGCTTTAATTTACAAACCCTAATGGGTTGCACCCATAGACAGTTGAAGAAAGGTTGCACATGATGCTGATTGTGATCACCTGTTTTCGTTTTACCGGAAGCAGCTGCTTAAAGCCGGACGTGCTGGGCATGTAGGTATAACATTCTTTTAAACTTCGCGCATCACGTTGCTGTTTGTCGACCTATCGTGAGTTTCGCTTTTAATTTAAACTCTCAGTAATGCCTCCTAAAAAGCCAGCAGCAGACTTTGCTGATCCACCTGCGCCGTCCTCCAGTGAAGCCGCGGAGGAAGCGAAAATACCAGGTTTGCTCGTTTTTCATTTAGTTAGGCGAAGTGACCGATGAACCCGTTATTACACTATTTAAATTAAATGTCCAAAACGTCGAAATTTCTTTTCACGAATGTGTAACTATAAATTGAATGTGTGCACATTTGCTTTCCAGATGCCGCGGCGCTGCGTAAACTTACAGCTCATCCTTCCACAGCAATTATGGTGAAAGAAGCACTTAAAGCGTTGGACACGCGCAAAGGGGTTTCATCCCCAGCGATCCAGAATTACATTAAACAGAAATACCCCTCTGTGGATTTGGTAAGGCTGAAGCACTTTGTCCGTAAAGCCCTGAACAAAGGACTGGAGACTGGCACGTTGGTGCGTCCTGCTAACTCCACTGTCACTACAGGCGCTAAGGGAAAATTTAGGGTAAGAAGTCAAGTCTACAGCTTCATCAAAGCAATTCAAATAACGTCATTTATCGAGGTTTTTGTCCTGTCTTAAGCTTGCACCAAAAGTCAAGGAGGCAAAGCCCAAAGCTGAGAACGTGGACCCCAATGAGCAAAACGCAGCCAAGGATGGAGCCAAGAAGCCCAAAAAAACAGGTAGGATGTAAAATGACTACAACCATTAGTAGCCTAAGCTATCTCAAAGGGTGTCTTGTTTAATAGTCTGTAACTACTTACAGGTACCACGAAGAAGAAAGACACTGCCAATGAAGAGGCCAAGTCCCCAGAGGTGAGAGACTGTTTGTGTGATGAGATCATGGGGAAAACTATGAATGGTGTTCCTGTCGTACTTGAATATAGGTTACGGGCATGAAAACTAACATACTCTAGTGGTGGGCGATACTGCAAAATTTGGTATCGATCCGATACCAAATACATATAGGGTCCGTATTGCCGATACCAATACGATACTTTTTACTTAAAAAAATACTTTTGTGTAGGGGAGAGCATTTCATTATTTGAGGTGAATGACTGATCAATTCTTTAGGCAATATTTTTTTTATTAATGTATTGAAGTGCACAAAATTATTATTAGGCACTGTAGAATGAATGCAGCGAGTCGCTGCTCCTCTGCGCGTTGTCAGTGAGTCACGTGACGACACAACGAATCACAGCAGAGGAGCAGGAGGGGGAGGAGGAGGAGCAATGTGGGCCAAGATGTGAAAGCGGCGTTTGCTCAGGAAGGTGGAAGACACAAGCAAAGTATAGTGAACGTAGAAGAGTTATCTAAATTAAAATATCGATTCAATTACAGTTGTATCGATCAAATACCAGCGTTGGCATCGATACTATCGATATTTAGATCGATCCGCCCACCCCTAACATACTCTAGTATCTTACTAAATCATTTTATAGCCAAAAATAAAATTCAATAGAATTTATTAGCAGAGCTTCAAATTTTAAAACCACTTGTGTGCCCAACTGGGACATTAATATATAATTTTTTTTTTTTTCTCTCTGGGGATTCAAGTCAAAGTCAGCTTTGTCATGTTCTTCACATGTCAAAACATACAAAGAAATCGAAATTGCGTTTCCCTCTAGCCAACGGTGACAACAAGACATTTTAACCAATTTGGTCCACAGACAAACATAACATTCAAGTAAACAATATAAAAAGTAAAAATAAGAAGATATGTACAATGAGGAAAAGTGGTGGACCTATTACATTTCTGGCTACAGCCTTGTCTGACTTTCTGTTTTAGGTGCTTCCCAAAAGGTCTAAGAAAGAAAAAGAGGCAATCCCAAAGGCTGCTCCAGCAAAGAAGCCAAAAGCTAAAAAAGCTGCAGAAAAGGTTGACTTGGCAGTCTCTGATTCAGCCAAAACTAAAGTAGCAAAGACCACCAACGAGGCGAAGGCAGGAAATGCGACTCGGAGCAAGGCTGCTAAAGCAGGCAGCGACACTCCTGCTGCTAAAGCAACGGGGAAACGAGGAAAGAAGACTGCAGAGTAAATTGTTTTTTTTTTTATACTTTTTTTTTTTTTGTGTTTGTGTAATAAAATCTTAACTTTTGGTAATCTTGTGTGATCAATTGATGTATGCTTATGTTAGGACATTCAGCGCTGGAGCTGGCCTAGTATATAGAACAGCTATCAGGATTTCATATCAGACTTTATAATTCAAGTGTTAAAAAGCTACTAATGCAGACTTTTTTTTTTTTTTTTCCTTCTAAATACATTTCAGTAGTACAATGCACACTAACATGGGCCTGTTCAGTTTCCCCTAATCAACATGATGTGGAGAGGACAATTTTAAAGTTAATGTTTCCCTTCAAGGATCTTCCAAAAAGAATAAGATATAAAGAATTGTAAAGCTCATAAGAAAATGGCTTGGTAAGGCTCAGTCGACATTTAGGTCTAATGTCTTAGTAATACGCAGTCCCTGATTTGCCAGCTTCGGTGCCAATTTCATTTGTAGTGTTAATATTCAAAGGCAATGACTCTCTTCTAAACGGCTGAAAGTAGCCTAAGGGACAAGTTCAAAGGAAGACTTAATTTCAATGGGTAATGAAAAGAATTAACTAGTGTGAAATATAGAACCAAAATGCTAAGTAGGCCAATGCATGACTAGATTCCTTTAACCCTTGTCCTTGGGTCAAATTGACCCATTTCAAAGTGTTTTATATCAGAAATATTCAACCAAGTTACCCTAAAATAACATGGATGATTCCATACAACATTCCTGTAAAATGATTAGCCTACATTCACTGAATTTTTGGGTGTTTTATTTAATCGCATAGCATTTAAATGGTTTTAAAAGCAGTACCCAGACTAAACTTTGACATCTACCCACCTGTGATCCAGTCAACATCCTCTGATCTTAACTATTCAAAATAATTCATAATTTCTGCCTTTAACTAAACATTTGTACAATTTGATACAAATGAGGTTTGTTGACCATGAATTCCAAGAATAAGTGTAAAACCGGTTATTCAACCAGCTCATGTTTAAAAAAAAAAAAAAAAAAAAAGCACCAAAAGCTGGAAAGTGAGAAATCAGAAAAAAAAACAAAACCATCAGAAAAGCACAAAGTTTATTTTCAATTTTGAACTGGAAGGACGAGTTTATGGTTAACGGGAAGACAAAACAAGGGTTAAAGATGCCAGAGTAAAACTTCAAGAAGATTTATTTCTCCTTTCAAGATGAGTGCAAAAAAAGTAAGGAGGATATTCTGAAATGGCATTCCAGTGCCTCCAGAGGAAGAAGAAAAGGACTACAAAAAGCAATGTAGAAAGCATGCGGTTGTACGTTTTCATTAAAGGCATGACACAGTTAGCCACTGTGGACACAAACACTAAAATGACTGCCATAACAGCCAGCATCACATTGATCAGTTTTCCAAGAAGAGTCCATGTTGTGGCATTCTCCAAACCTTCAAGCTGCACCACCTGCTGCTGATGCTCCATCTTGAACAGACGTGTCTGGCATGTCTTCAGCGCCTCCTACAGGGTAGAGACAAAACTGCCAGTGAAGGTGCTCTAATCTAGTACACTATCAAAAACCAGTTGAGACAGTCAGCCTGGAGCTTTCTCTGAGCTGGGGCAGTTGACTGCTTTGCCTGTTTACTGTGAAAAGCACAGGTGTAGCTAATATTAATAAATGAATGATTCTTCATTCCAATACACCTGAATGTAACACAACCATTGTTATTAGTAACACCTGTGCTTTCTTGCTACGAAAAAGATGTATACTAGTGAAGCTTACATGAATAGCTGTTGCTCCTTTGTAAGAGTGATAAGCAGTCTTCTCCTCCATGCTGGCTAGTTCCTCTTTCAAGTTAAAAATTTCATTCTGGTGCAGTTCTGTCAAGTCATTGAGCTGTTCTTCTAAACGTTCGCTCCTGCAAAATAGCAATAACAGTATATCAAAAACAAGACAGGTTACTTTAAACTAACAGTGAGTAAGCATATACCTGTATCGCTCCTCTTGTAGGGCCTCTACAATCACTGTGTAGTCTCGTTGATGATAGGATTTTAAGTTTTCTAGGCATTCTTCAAGCTGGCCTTTGTTTTCCCTGAGCTCTTGGATTTCATGGAGTATAGTATTATAGCGTGATGTTTGGGCGTGGTCAAGTGTATTGTCCCTGGAGCTAGGGATTCCTGCAGAACCAGACGTAGTATCATCATCATCATCACAGCCATACTTCGGGCTGGACTGCAGCTCCCCTGTCCTCAGGACCCTTGTTTCCCCAGGGCCAACACCCTCATCTACCTGGGTTTCATCAAAGTCTTTCAGGGCTGCAATGTTATCACTGCTGCCAAACATTTGCGGATAATGGAAGGAGATTTTGCTGAGCTTGGGCACCACAGCTCCAGCTGAAGAGTAGTAGCTAGCAGTAGGCTAGATAGATCACCTGTCACCTGTAATAGGCAGGGTTGGGTTAGCAGTAAACTACTCAGGCCACCAACCACTTTGTTTTTACCTTTATTTGAGCATGCCAAAAGCAACATAGTCTTAATTTTTAAATTCCGTTAGCATAGGCAGAACTCATCAAAATCAGATCCTTACCATGAGACCTCTACCCTGATTTGAGTCTGTTTACCCTTTCATCAAAATAAGATTTTTGTTTGATTAAATAAAAGGTAGGCTATTTGCCTTTTGTCCATAAAATGGCCTTTTAGCACAGAAATACTGAAGGTACAAGAAAAGCTAACTTTTTTTTAAACCATTTTCTACCAAAGCAGTCCTTATTCAATTGTTGAGAGAGCACGATTTTATGTCAAATGCGTAACAATACGTTGTAAAAACCAAAAACAAAAAAAACATTGCTTTTAGCATCACCAAAATCCCATCCATCCTCACTGATTAAGCTAGTGTTGGAGGCAGATCATGTTGGGAGACAGCTCAAGACCTAACGTTAGTTAAAGACCATTGGTCACAAACCTCTTACGTTAAAGGTAAATTTAAATTATAGGGTTAAATGAGAGAATGTGATTTTTGTAATAAAGGTAAAGTTTTCCTATATAAAAAAAATCACATTCTCTTTACCATAAACGGCCTTAGATACTAACCTTGCTTCAAATTAAGTTGTCTATTTCGGTGACTTCCAACCCGCCATGCATTCTGACGACGGCTGTAACGTCAGCTTAGCTAGCAACTTCAGGTCGATCAAATGTTTTCACTCGGCTTTGTTAACGTTAATTAAAAACATTTAGCGTGGTGGTTAATTGTTTAATTTTGTAAACAATGTGCAGTGCATGCGTGTTATTCAGTTTGGAAACGTTGCGTGCAAATTAAAATCTCGTAAACAGCAACACTACGGTTTAGCAGTTTGCTAAAGTGTCAATGGTTCTATCGACCGCCGCAACTGCTTTTCATGTTGCTTAGCAACAGTTATTGTGGGTTTAGCGGTCAGACTTTAGCCAGAGACAGCGAGATAACCGTTTTCCTTAAAGGAATTAGGTTTGGGATCCTCTGATATTGATTACTATCACAGTTGCATTTCATGTGCAATTTATTTTTAATTCGAAAGTCAAATTGCTAGTTACAGTCAACGTTGTTAGTCTGTAAATTAGATCTACTTTGGGAAGGCTGAGTGAAGTCAGGCTGAAGCAGGTTTGTTTCATGAATCAAGCTGTGTCAAGTCAATGCAGAGAAAGGGTTTCTGGCACACTGTCAAATACCTCCAAGGTGCATGGAGAGGGGGAGAAAGTCTCTAAGATGCCTTGTGCACGTCTGAACTACCCAGGTGATTTTAATTGTTGGTCTGATTAGACCTTTCCTCTGGACTGTGGGCTGTACAGACTGCACTGGACTGACGTCTCCCAGACTGCTGGTTTACTGCCAGGACACCTGTAGACAATTTAGTGGCTTATGCCCACATCCAGCATATTCATCTATATCTGTTATTATACCCACAACACACACTGGGCCTAATGAAAATGGTTAAATGTGCTAATACACTTTTGTTTGTGGCACACATTTTGCCATGTTATAGAAGGTCAAAAACAGGTGTAATTAAGAACATTGATGGCTCAATTCCTTTGAGTGGCCCAGTAGGCTATTCCAATCCTCTAACAATACCAGGGCCTATAAACACCTGCTTTTCCTACCCTGACAGGGCAAAATATCTATTAAGGTCTCTTTGTAGCCTCCCTCACTAAGCATAATCCCCTTCAAGATGTTGGCAGTACTAAGAGGAATTAGTAAATTAAGTTTGAGTGTTAACACAACACGTTTGCTATTTTCACCTTCCAAAAAGACAGCAAAAATTACATCTGGAGGATAATGTAACTACCAGTCTGAAACATCCACAATTTATTTCTGTTACTATCATAACCTAAAGCCAATTAAACCTTTTTTTTTCCTTTATGTAAATGTTGCCTAAATTTTAGAGATTACTTGTTTCCTACAAGTTAATGCCTCAAAATGGTGAGTGTGTTTAACACCTGTAAAAACAAATCTGTCTTAAATACAGTATATTCCCAAACATATGACCCACAAGTGAAGCAAGCTGACCCCAACAAGAGACGTTTTGTAGAGTAATGTACAATTTAGGGACTTTATGACATTGAAGACAAATACAAGTTACTTTCAATTTCACCTTTTAAAACAGCAAATTTATTTGTCTTTAAAAAATAAAAAATAAATCAACTAAAAAGTATAACTATTTCATTGTCACTAATAGAAACAGTACGGAAGCACTGAGTCTTTGAGCACTTTAACCGCTCTTCAAGTATGTTAATTCAGTTCATAGATTATTCTTCTGCAGTGGAAAAGTCACCAGGATAGTTGGCCTGAGGGCAGGGTTGCAACTCTAAACTTCGTTCTTGATAGCAATATCCTGGTTGTGGCAGAACCAGTGTTGTTGACTTCGCACATCCACAAGAAACAAGTTAACAATCCACTATTATTTGATCCAGTGACAAGTCTGATTCCAGAGCAATGTAGCTGATGTGCAAGCACCCCATTCTTCAAAGGGCAGTATTCATGGAGAGGAAGAGTTGGTCACACAAGCTAAAATTCAAAAAGATTGAGTAAAGGGAAAAGAAGGAGTAGACTGTGAAACCAGGCAAGACCAGAAGAGAGAGAACTTACAAACAAATAATATGGACAACTAAATCAGCAGAAAACGGTCAGCTCATTACAGTTAAAATACAAATAAAAAGCCATCAATCAGCTGTAATAACAATAGCAGTGACTTCAAAACAATACCACTTAAAATCAGATCATAAGTAATAAAACTGCATTACAATTTATTCTGTGGGGAAACAATGCAATGTTTTCCACATGTAAACAAATTCACTCAAAAGAAAAAAAATCAAGTGTGCAGTTCT